>NW_027126310.1:0-8000 GCF_037325665.1 Littorina saxatilis | reverse complement strand
AGAGAGACAGACAGACAGACAGACAGACAGAGACACTGAGATGTCCAGCCCGGCATTCAATGTAAAGCAAGGGTATCTGAGTTCTGAAGCAACAGCCGCTACATGGCATGCTCTATGGTCCTGGCCAGATGATCGGAGGGCGAACGTCCGAGTTTTTGTTTTTGCTATCCGGCTGGACTGAATTGACTGATTGATTTACAATGTCCATACTAATTGTCATTTCACTGCGATTAATTCAGTGCCGTGACTGAGGAACGCACGAGCGCGCACCCCCACCTCCTCCCCCATATAAACATCCCGCCCACCATATCCCCCAATCCACATAACTGAAATGTCAAGGCCACCACCTCAGACAGTACAGTAGCACCAGACTTTGACAATCCGTGCCTCCGGCCGGGTCTGCGAACCACAGAGATACTAATATAGACTAGGTCTATGCCTCTGTGCTGCGAACACAAGCAAACACAAGTGGCAGTGGTAGGTGAATAAACGTCTGTATACAGAATGGGCTGAGGGGGAACAGACCTGTCTGAGTTTATATTCCATTTCACGCTGTTATCATCATAATGCAACACTGAGCAGGTGGGATTTATCACACATATATTAACCCTATATAACCCGAACCCTAACCCAGACAGACAAACTGCATGTATATATACATATATACAGGTCGAGCCCATGAAAATCCACTGCCACAGTATTGTCGGTTTAACTCATGAGGAAATGTGTATTTGTCTGTTGCGCGGCCTCAGTCGTGTCTGTCTGTCTGTCTGTCTGTCTGACTGTCATCCAACTGCATCGTGCGAATGATGTGAGAGGAAAGGTCGCATGCAATCCAGGCTGGACCCTGCGGCCATTTCTGTCTGTCTGTCTGTCCTTGTGCTCAACGGACAGCCAATAGGAGATTCTCCGACATTTATCTTAGAAATCAAATCAATCCCTCAACTGTCAGACGCCTTCTAAATGTCCTTGAGCAGGTCCTAGACTGACTTGTATAAGGAGGGTGCCCTCTTTCAGCGGATGGTATCGAAGATCTTTGATGGTATTCACTCGCTCCATATCTCGTTGAAAACGTTCACCTATACAACATCCGCACCACTGACTTAACTAGAGCTTGACGAAACCACGATGTGGAACTCCGAGTCGTTTGTCTCCGGTGCGTGGTTAAATAGCGGTAAACTAATACTCCTACTTACTGAATATAGGTTACGTTCCGATAGTTACTATCACCACGGGGGTGGAACTGTCAATTGTTACTGGCTGATACTACCAAAAGTACTTCTCCCACCATTACCACCTCAAAACAACCACAGCGTTGTGTGTACTTTCTAACCGGAGGCTGGCGTAGATCTATTTTCCCATTTGTTTTTGTGTGTAGCGGATTGAACAATACGAAAGTTTTGACGCTTGACGAGTCAGGTAAATACAGACATCATTCTAACCAAAACAAGGGAAGCCGGAATGTTCCCCCTTGGCGATAATACACAGCCAATAAACACAGGAAGGCTGCACGCAAACCTCCGACCTGACCGGGTCTGGAAGGCAGCCAATCACGTGGCGGTGAATAACAGCCGTTGGCTGACGACTGCAAGGTGCCAATGACGACACGGCATGATGTCAATACCTCACCCGTCTTGATGCTAGGGTTTAATTGTCGGCATCATAGCACTTGGTTGTTTGCTCCGATCGTGATTTTGCAAAGTATGAATGTGTGGTACCCCCTCCCCCCCCCCCCCCCCCCCCCCCCCCCCCCCCCCCGCTGGCTCTCTCTCTTATCCCACTGCATTTCTCCACAAGCCTAGGACGCGCAACGCAATATACAAACAGCACAACCACCCCCTTCACCGCACAGACTACTGGGTCCCCACCGACACTGGCACCGTCACAAGACCCCTCAAAGACCAAAGCCCCGGCACAAAGACCAAAGACCCCGGACAAACCAAAGCCCCCACAAAGACCAACACCTCCCGCCATCATGCAATATATAATGCAGGCAGCAACCTGAATCTCCCGACATCATGCAATGCAGACAGCAACCTGAATCTCTCGACATCATGCAATGCAGGCAGCAACCTGAATCTCCCGACATCATGAAATGCAGTCAGCAACCTGAATCTCCCGACATCATGCAAAGCAGGCAGCAATCTGAATCTCCCGACATCATGCAATGCAGGCAGCAACCTGAATCTCTTGACATCATGCAATATACAATGAAGGCAGCAACCTGAATCTCTCGACATCATGTAATGCAGGCAGCAACCTGAATCTCCCGACATCATGCAATGCAGACAGCAACCTGAATCTCTCGACATCATGCAATGCAGGCAGCAACCTGAATCTCCCGACATCATGCAATGCAGGCAGCAACCTGAATCTTCCGACATCATGCAATGCAGGCAGCAACCTGAATTTCTCGACATTATGCAATGCCAAGCAACCTGAATCTCTCGACATCATGCAATGCCACGCAACCTGAATCTCTCGACATCATGCAATGCAGGCAGCAACCTGAATCTCCCGACATCATGCAATGCAGGCAGCAACCTGAATCTCTCGACATCATGCAATGCAGGCAGCAACCTGAATCTCCCGACATCACGTAATGCAGGCAGCAACCTGAATCTCTCGACATCATGCAATGCAGGCAGCAACCTGAATCTTCCGACATCAGGCAATGCAGGCAGCAACCTGAATCTCCCGACATCATGCAATGCAGGCAGCAACCTGAATCTCTCGACATCATGCAATGCAGGCAGCAACCTGAATCTCCCGACATCATGCAATGCAGACTGCAACCTGGATCTCTCGCAGGGGTGTTGCGAGACATTTTATTGTTGGGACATTTGGTCGAAACTGTCAGAAACCTTTACAAATGTTCGGCTATTATTTTGGCTCATCCAAAGTCACCGCAACATTGAAACACAAGACTCAAGAGGGGAACACCAATACAGACGGAGCAGTTAAGCCAGAGGGGGGGGGGGGGGGGGGGGGTACAACCCGGGGTCCAGAGTCCCGTTGGGGGGTCTGGGGGGGGGGGGGGGGAAGCAAGCCCTCCTGAAGCTGAAGAATTTTAGCTATTCATAAACAATTTGTGGCTTATCCTTGATTCTAAACATGATCAATTGGTGTGAGCAGCCACTCATTATTTCTTTTAACGTTAGTATTAATGGCAATTTAACTTCACTGATATCTGCTCCCAACGTCATATAGTATGGTTAGAAGGAAGACATGTTTCATACTGTGACAGTTAAACAATTAACTCTTCCCCCGGCTTTACTTTTATTTTTTGGGGGGAGGGGTCAGGAACCCCCGTAACACCCCCCCCCCCCCCCCCCCCCCCCCTTAATCCGCCCCTGGATTATATGTTGCATACTGCATCTGAAACAATCAGCTTTGCTGATTTAACTAAAACAGACACCAGTTCTCTGAAACTTTTTTCAAACCTTTAACTTTAAGTTCTTGTGCAAATCTTGACAAGCCTTGGGAAACATGACTGGTAAAACACCAATAAAAGACTGTGTAGGGTGAGCCATTATGCTTGGAAACCACGCTTTGGAGGACGCTTTTCATTATCTGGCTCAGCAGATTTCGATTCGCGGTGACTATCGTCTGCTTTGATCGACTCGACAACACTAAGCTTACTACCACTCACACTGACACTGTCCACATTCGCGGTGTTGCTGTCATTTTGTCCGGAATCACAAACCTTGGCCAATTCAGTTTTTTTTCCTTTTTGCGACATGATGTTCAAATCCTAATCGAAAGCACTGACTGACTGATAAACTATCGCGAACTGGCGGACGCAAACGCTAAGACTGTGGTTTCCCTTGTCCAATGGCTTCCGTTCAAAACATTGATGGTTCGTTTTTACATTTAGTCAAGTTTTGACTAAATGTTGTAACATAGAGGGGCAATCGAGACGAGGGTCGTGGTGTATGTGTGTGTGTGTGTGTGTATGTGTGTGTGTGTGTAGAGCGATTCAGACTAAACTACTGGACCGATCTTTATGAAAATTGACATGAGAGTTCCTGGGTATGATATCCTCAGACGTTTTTTTCATTTTTTTGATAAATGTCTTTGATGACGTCATATCCGGCTTTACGTGAAAGTTGAGGCGGCACTGTCACGCTCTCATTTTTCAACCAAATTGGTTGAAATTTTGGTCAAGTAATCTCCGTCAAAGGCCGGACTTCGGTAGTGCATTTCAGCTTGGTGGCTTAAAAATTAAGTATTTGACTTTGGTCATTAAAAATCTGAAAATTGTTAAAAAAAAATTTTTTTTATAAAACGATCCAAATTTACGTTCATCTTATTCTTCATCATTTTCTGATTCCAAAAACATATAAATATGTTATATACTGTTCAAAAAAAGAAACGCATAGCTTGTAATATTTGGTTAATTTAGTTATATGGCTACAAGGATATCCACCAAACTGCAGAAAATGTTTATCTGGTCGTCGACCTTTCGTCCATTGCCACAAGTGAGCTCTGCACGTGACGCATGCGTTATCAGTGGCTACAATGTCAAAATTGCTCATTTGGCATGACCACTCGTCATGCTTCTGTGTAATCTCGTGAAACTCGGGGAATATTGAGCTCTCACCATGTCTTCCAAAACCCATAAAAGCGGATTGTTCGCCACAAAGAAATCAGACGACAATTTAGCGACGAAAGATGGCCCGATTGAGCAGAGAAGACCGCCAAATTGCATTGGGTCGTTTACAAGCAGGCCAAAGTGAAAGTGCAATCGCCAGGCACTTCCACGTGTCCCAGAGCACCATCAGTAGACTGTGGGTCAGGTTTCAAGCCACTGGCTCCGTTGCTGACTTGCCACGAGCGGGAAGACCAAGGGCGACAACTGCTGCTCACGACCGCTTCATACGGCTCCGCCACCTCCGGAATCGTTTCCTGTCGGCCTCATCTTCTGTCCAGGCTCTCCCCGGGCCACACCGATTATCGGACCAGACCGTGCGGAACCGCCTGCATGAAGCTGGTTTGAGAGCTCGCAGACCTCACAGAGGAGCTGTCCTCACCCGCCGCCATCGCCAGAACCGAGTGCAGTGGGGCAACCAGCACCTTCGCTGGACCGTCCGGAATCACTGGAGACACGTATGGTTCAGTGACGAGTCCTACTTCCTGCTCCAGCGACATGATGGTCGGAGGAGGGTCTACCGGAGAGTAAACGAACGTTACGCGCCCAACTGTGTGGATGAGGCACCCGTTCATGGTGGTGGAGGCGTCATGGTGTGGGGGGCGATCCATACCGCTGGAAGGAGCACCCTGGTGCACGTCCAAGGGCGCATAACTGCCCAGCGATACGTGGAGGAAATTCTGCGCCCACACGCCCTTCCTCTTCTGGCTGACCAGGATGCCATATTCCAGCAGGACAACGCTCGCCCGCACACAGCACGACTCACCACCCAGTTCCTCACCGACCACCATGTCCAGGTGCTTCCCTGGCCATCCATGTCGCCAGACATGAACCCGATAGAACACCTCTGGGATGAATTGGACAGACGTGTGCGCAGGCGAGAAGAAGCGCCGGCAAATCACCGCGATCTATTGCAGGCACTTCAGGAGGAGTGGGACACCATCCCACAGCAAGATATCCGGCATCTGATCCAGTCCATGCCCAGAAGGTGCCGGGCAGTTGTTGCTGCTCAAGGCAGTCACACCCCCTACTGACTTGACAGCCTCGGCACCCAATCGTATTGATTGACTGATTGATTTGAAGATGCAAATGAACTGTGTGTGCATTCAACTGTGTCCATACCAAATTTCAAACAAATAATCTAAATATTGGATTTTCTGTTAATTTTTTCGAAAAATAAAACAAATTTGGCAAGTAGCAACTATGCGTTTCTTTTTTTGAACAGTATATTTGGATTAAAAACAAGCTCTGAAAATTAAAAATATAAAAATTATGATCAAAATTAAATTTTCGAAATCAATTTAAAAACACTTTCATCTTATTCCTTGTCGGTTCCTGATTCCAAAAACATATAGCTATGATATGTTTGGATTAAAAACACGCTCAGAAAGTTAAAACGAAGAGAGGTACAGAAAAGCGTGCTATCCTTCTCAGCGCAACTACTTCAATTTCACTGCCTTTGCCATGAGCGGTGGACTGACGATGCTACGAGTATACGATCTTGCTGCGTTGCATTGCGTTCAGTTTCATTCTGTGAGTTCGACAGCTACTTGACTAAATATTGTATTTTTGCCTTACGCGACTTGTTGGTATTCGCGAAGAAAATAAACGTCAGTCAGTTGACTTAGTACATCGGCAGCAGTTTTAGCCATCAAAGCCTGACCAATAAAAACAACTGGACAAACGTTGGCCGATTCAGGTGAATACTCTTTGGACATTTGGCCGATAGGGACATGAAAGTTTCGGCCAAAGTAAAAAAAAATCGGCGACTGGCCGAAGGGCCGACCCAAACGACACCCCTGTCTCGACAACATGCAATGCAGACAGCAACCTGAATCTCCCGACATCGTGCAATATACAATGCAGGCAGCAACCTGAATCTCTCGACATCGTGCAATATACAATGCAGGCAGCAACCTCAATCTTCCGACATCACGCAATGCAGACAGCAACCTGAATCTCTCGACATCACGCAATGCAGACAGCAACCTGAATCTCTCGACATCGTGCAATATACAATGCAGGCAGCAACCTGAATCTCCCGACATCATGCAATGCAGACAGCAACCTGAATCTTCCGACATCATGCAATGCAGGCAGCAACCTGAATCTTCCGACATCATGCAATGCAGGCAGCAACCTGAATCTTCCGACATCATGCAATGCAGGCAGCAACCTGAATCTTCCGACATCATGCAATGCAGGCAGCAACCTGAATCTTCCGACATCACGCAATGCCGCAGACAGCAACCTGAATCTCTCGACATCATGCAATGCAGGCAGCAATCTGAATTTACCGACATCATGCAATGCAGACAGCAACCTGAATCTCTCAACATCATGCGATGCTCAACCTGCATCAACCGACATCATGCAATACCAAGCAACCTGAATCTCCCGACAGCATGAAATGCAGGCAGCAACTACAATCTCTCAATATTCCTTTGGCTGGCTGCCACGGAATCACGTTTTTACAGCTTTGCTTCTCTTTGAGAAACGGAGGCGTAAAAGGGGACGTAGACGAGAGGAGGAGAAGGGAAGGGGGAAGGGGGAAGGGGAGAGATGGGGAGGGGGGGGGGGGGGGTCGGAAATAAGGGCTCCACTTGTAGCGATTCGTTGCACAGTGCTGCCAGAGTTCTCAGCGAGTCGATACCCTCCTGTTGCGTCATCATAACACTCGCTGTTGGTCTGGCCTCGTTGCGAGCTGTGTGTGAAAGGAAACATTCCTTTGCCTTCGGTCAGAGAGTT
This sequence comes from Littorina saxatilis, assembly GCF_037325665.1. Taxonomy (NCBI): domain Eukaryota; kingdom Metazoa; phylum Mollusca; class Gastropoda; order Littorinimorpha; family Littorinidae; genus Littorina; species Littorina saxatilis. Next base: position 601 of record NW_027126310.1, on the reverse strand, counting down.
GAATCAATATTATGTTCATCAACATCGTCCCAAACCACCTTTCTGTATTGCGTGGTGTTGGAACCGAACGACTGAAATGAATCAACTCAATGTAACAACTGCTGTTCCCAATAAAAAAAATACAAGGCAATACCCTTCACTGTGACTTACGGTATAACACGTCCCGGATATGTGATGGTAGACAATTCAATTACATTTTATTTATATACAATAGTGTGGTCTGAATTGTGCCTGAGACTGAGAGAGAGAGAGAGAGAGAGAGAGAGAGAGAGAGAGAGAGAGAGAGAGAGAGAGAGAGAGAGAGAGAGAATTGAATTGAATTGAATTGAATTGAATTGAATTGAACTTTATTTAACAAGGATTAAGATTTAAAGGTCCTTGTCTACATTTTAAAACCGAAATCACCATTTGACCATTAAAATGCAGAGTCTATTATCTACAAATATCAACAATACACCCCCTTTCGATCAGGAAAGACGAAGCCAGTGTAGCCGTTTGAAAATTCATTGTAGTATTCCAGCGTAGTACTCATAGTAGGATATCCTTATTTGGAAAATGCCAAGCGCAAAACTCCTCTCAAATCCCGTGCATTTCGTGCGTT
>NW_027126309.1:0-17810 GCF_037325665.1 Littorina saxatilis | reverse complement strand
GGGGGGGGGGGGGGGGGAGGGATAGAGCCACTTGTTAATTGTTTCTTGTTCTTGCGTTTTCTATCTAGTTTGGTTCCAGACTGCCAGTGCATTGCTTCTTGGCACTCGTTTAAGACAGTTAACAGCTACTCAATTCTTTCAATCAAATGATAAAATTCCCGATCAGGAAAGTCACAACAGTGCATTTCAATATCCTACTTCTCAACTTGACATTAACCGCGTCTGCCAAGTGGCATACCGCAGACAGTGCAGTGTTCCTTGTGAAACTGACGAGGTAATGGGTGCAACTGCTGGAAAATGAAAAAACTGAAAAGGTCGTGTTCCAGGGGCAGGGGCCGTCAAGGAATGCAAATTTTCTCTACCACTGAAGGTCTCTGAATCCCTGAAAGTGGGGTATATAAGGAAGGCTAAATACACAGCACTTAAGATGCCACATTCACCAGTATGACATGACATCCTCCCCCCCCCCCCCCCCTTTCTTGGCACCTTTACACAACCGTCCCTATCAGGCATGGTCAAAGGTGGCTGACCTCTCAAGCAACCCCCCACCCAAACACAATGGCCTTGCTCCAGAATTTTCAAAAAAACGGATTTTCCGTCTGCAGCCTCCTGAGAACAAGAAGGGCAAAGCCCATACGACTCACATGCTTGACCTTGACCTTTACATGACCTTGACCTTCAGCTAAACCTAGCAATGACATCATACACTAAGAACTGCTTTACACATTTTTCCTACCAAAATACATGTGACCTTGACCCAAGGTCAAGCAAGATCATGCAATACAAAGCTGTTAATTCAAGTACAATGGTGCTTATTGGCTCTTTCTACCATGAGATATGGTCACTTTTAGTGGTTCACTACCTTATTTTGGTCACATTTCATAAGCGTCAAAGTGACCTTGACCATATGTGACCAAATGTGTCTCATGATGAAAGCATAACATGTGCCCCACATAATTTTTAATTTTGAAACAGTTATCTTCCATCGTTCAGGGTCAAGGTCACTTCAAAATATGTATACAATCCAACTTTGAAGAGCTCCTGTGACCTTGACCTTGAAGCAAGGTAAACCAAACTGGTATCAAAAGATGGGGCTTACTTTGCCCTATATATCATATATAGGCGAGGTATTAAATCTCAAAAACTTCAGAGAAAATGTGAAAAATAGCTGTTTTTAAGACAACATTTATGGCCCCTGCGACCTTGACCTTGAAGCAAGGTCAAGATGCTATGTATGTTTTTTGGGGCCTTATCATACACCATCTTGCCAAATTTGGTACTGATAGACTGAATAGTGTCCAAGAAATATCCAACGTTAAAGTTTTCCGGACAGACGACTCGGGCGAGTACATAGACTCACTTTTGCTTCGCATGTGAGTCAAAAAACAAAAAACATGAACAAAACACGTAAGGCGACAATACAACATTTAGTCAAGCTCAGTCATTAACCGCGTCTGCCAAGTGGCATACCGCAGACAGTGCAGTGTTCCTTGTGAAACTGACGAGGTAATGGGTGCAACTGCTGGAAAATGAAAAAACTGAAAAGGTCGTGTTCCAGGGGCAGGGGCCGTCAAGGAATGCAAATTTTCTCTACCACTGAAGGTCTCTGAATCCCTGAAAGTGGGGTATATAAGGAAGGCTAAATACACAGCACTTAAGATGCCACATTCACCAGTATGACATGACATCCTCCCCCCCCCCACCCCTCTTGGCACCTTCACACAACCGTCCCTATCAGGCATGGTCAAAGGTGGCTGACCTCTCAAGCAACCCCCCACCCAAACACAATGGCCTTGCTCCAGAATTTTCAAAAAAACGGATTTTCCGTCTGCAGCCTCCTGAGAACAAGAAGGGCAAAGCCCATACGACTCACATGCTTGACCTTGACCTTTACATGACCTTGACCTTCAGCTAAACCTAGCAATGACATCATACACTAAGAACTGCTTTACACATTTTTCCTACCAAAATACATGTGACCTTGACCCAAGGTCAAGCAAGATCATGCAATACAAAGCTGTTAATTCAAGTACAATGGTGCTTATTGGCTCTTTCTACCATGAGATATGGTCACTTTTAGTGGTTCACTACCTTATTTTGGTCACATTTCATAAGCGTCAAAGTGACCTTGACCATATGTGACCAAATGTGTCTCATGATGAAAGCATAACATGTGCCCCACATAATTTTTAATTTTGAAACAGTTATCTTCCATCGTTCAGGGTCAAGGTCACTTCAAAATATGTATACAATCCAACTTTGAAGAGCTCCTGTGACCTTGACCTTGAAGCAAGGTAAACCAAACTGGTATCAAAAGATGGGGCTTACTTTGCCCTATATATCATATATAGGCGAGGTATTAAATCTCAAAAACTTCAGAGAAAATGTGAAAAATAGCTGTTTTTAAGACAACATTTATGGCCCCTGCGACCTTGACCTTGAAGCAAGGTCAAGATGCTATGTATGTTTTTTGGGGCCTTATCATACACCATCTTGCCAAATTTGGTACTGATAGACTGAATAGTGTCCAAGAAATATCCAACGTTAAAGTTTTCCGGACAGACGACTCGGGCGAGTACATAGACTCACTTTTGCTTCGCATGTGAGTCAAAAAACAAAAAACATGAACAAAACACGTAAGGCGACAATACAACATTTAGTCAAGCTCAGTCATTAACCGCGTCTGCCAAGTGGCATACCGCAGACAGTGCAGTGTTCCTTGTGAAACTGACGAGGTAATGGGTGCAACTGCTGGAAAATGAAAAAACTGAAAAGGTCGTGTTCCAGGGGCAGGGGCCGTCAAGGAATGCAAATTTTCTCTACCACTGAAGGTCTCTGAATCCCTGAAAGTGGGGTATATAAGGAAGGCTAAATACACAGCACTTAAGATGCCACATTCACCAGTATGACATGACATCCTCCCCCCCCCCCCCCCTTTCTTGGCACCTTTACACAACCGTCCCTATCAGGCATGGTCAAAGGTGGCTGACCTCTCAAGCAACCCCCCACCCAAACACAATGGCCTTGCTCCAGAATTTTCAAAAAAACGGATTTTCCGTCTGCAGCCTCCTGAGAACAAGAAGGGCAAAGCCCATACGACTCACATGCTTGACCTTGACCTTTACATGACCTTGACCTTCAGCTAAACCTAGCAATGACATCATACACTAAGAACTGCTTTACACATTTTTCCTACCAAAATACATGTGACCTTGACCCAAGGTCAAGCAAGATCATGCAATACAAAGCTGTTAATTCAAGTACAATGGTGCTTATTGGCTCTTTCTACCATGAGATATGGTCACTTTTAGTGGTTCACTACCTTATTTTGGTCACATTTCATAAGCGTCAAAGTGACCTTGACCATATGTGACCAAATGTGTCTCATGATGAAAGCATAACATGTGCCCCACATAATTTTTAATTTTGAAACAGTTATCTTCCATCGTTCAGGGTCAAGGTCACTTCAAAATATGTATACAATCCAACTTTGAAGAGCTCCTGTGACCTTGACCTTGAAGCAAGGTAAACCAAACTGGTATCAAAAGATGGGGCTTACTTTGCCCTATATATCATATATAGGCGAGGTATTAAATCTCAAAAACTTCAGAGAAAATGTGAAAAATAGCTGTTTTTAAGACAACATTTATGGCCCCTGCGACCTTGACCTTGAAGCAAGGTCAAGATGCTATGTATGTTTTTTGGGGCCTTATCATACACCATCTTGCCAAATTTGGTACTGATAGACTGAATAGTGTCCAAGAAATATCCAACGTTAAAGTTTTCCGGACAGACGACTCGGGCGAGTACATAGACTCACTTTTGCTTCGCATGTGAGTCAAAAAACAAAAAACATGAACAAAACACGTAAGGCGACAATACAACATTTAGTCAAGCTCAGTCGAACTCACAGAATGAAACTGAACGCATTGCATTTTTTCCGCAAGACCGTACACTCGTAGCATCGTCTGTCCACCGCTCGTGGCAAAAGCAGTGAAATTAACTATCCAAAAAAGCTCGGTAGCGGTTGCGCTGAGGAGGATAGCACGCTTTTCTATATCTCTATTCTTTTTAACTTTCTGAGCGTGTTTTTAATCCAAACATATCATATCTATATGTTTTTGGAATCAGGAACGGACAAGGAATCAGATGGAATTGTTTTTAAATCGATTTTGGACATTTAATGTTATTGTTAATCATAATCTTTATATTTGTAATTTTCAGAGCTTGTTTTTAATCCGAATATAACATTTATATGTTTTTGGAATCAGAAAATGATGAAGAATAAGATAAACGTAGTTTTGGATCCTTTTATAAAAAAATAATTTTAATTACAATTTTTAGATTTTTAATACCCACGTCATTAATTTTCAAGCCTCCAAGCTGAAATGCAATACCGACGTCCAGCCTTTGTCAAAGATTGCTTGGCCAAAATTTCAATCAATTTGATTGAAAAATGAGGGTGTGACAGTGCCGCCTCAACTTTTACAAAATGTCGCAAAACTTGATTAAATGTAAAAAAGAAAGGGAACCAAACTGCTAATCTTAGGTACCTGTCCAACAGAACAAAATCAACAGGTGCTGTACAGGAATTTCTCATCGACATGACCAGACAAAGACCAGCAAAAAGAAAGCAGACTCAAACAGTTCAACACATTGTTGTAAGATTCATTCTGAGAACTCAGCACACAGACCTCACAGGGATCCAGCCATTCACACGAAAAGCCCCCCCCCCCCCCCCCGGCATGATGCCGAAATGGGACCCACTGTTCTGCAGTTGGGAGTATTCTCAAACAAACTTTGCATTTTTGGCAAAATAAGTGTACTCCACACATTTGAACATCGACGAGTCAAACATTCTTCGCACATATCCGTTGCACTGTTATTGAAGTTTACCTATGCATTGAAAACAAATGCTTCTTTCAATGCGTAATGATAAAAGCTGTAATCATTGATAACACCTGCACATTTACCTGTATTTTTGTGTGTGTGGGATATGCAGGCAGTATCCTAAGGTAGCACAACATGGCAAATACGAGTGAATAGTTTGTACAGTGAAAAGCATAAATGAGAATGAGGGCAGAACTTTCCCACCATGTGTAACATGTGCAGAACAGAGGCCACATGATGCTGGCTCATGCCTTCCCTGTCTTATCACCATTAACCCACTACCCCAGACCTCTTATCCACTAAACTGTAAAGATGTATTTGTCCCTGAACCCAAGCTTGTTCTCAAAACAAATTGAAACGTAAGCAGAACTGAAGCTGATACCTTCACAATAACAACACTGAAGACCACTCAAGCAGTCTTCAATTTAGATAAGTTCTGTACTACTGTTGTGTGTTACATAAAGTCCAAAAGGGGAATAATCTTGTATCTCAGCAGTCTGAAACTAATGGCTTGAAGTCAATAGTTTTCCCTGGAACTGAAAAAGAATGATACTTTTGGTTGGTCCCTTGGGCAGTCTTTATAGACATGTTCCACGGTACCCAAAGTAGCAATAGGTTTTCTGTGGTGTTCAGTGTTCCTACCAGTTTTTATGTAATGAGCAAGGAAAACTTGCTTTACTGCACGCGTTCAATTTTGTTTTAACATTGAGAGGGGAAGGGGTTGGGTGGGGGCAGGCATTACACAGAGCATTGACACACTGAACAGACAGCATTACACAGAGCATTGACACACTGAACAGACAGCATTACACAGAGGATTGACACACTGAACAGACAGCATTACACAGAGCATTGACACACTGAACAGACAGCATTACACAGAGCATTGACACACTGAACAGACAGCATTACACAGAGCATTGACACACTGAACAGACAGCATTACAGAGCATTGACACACTGAACAGACAGCATTACACAGAGCATTGACGCACTGAACAGACAGCATTACACAGAGCATTGACGCACTGAACAGACAGCATTACACAGAGCATTGACACACTGAACAGACAGCATTACACAGAGCATTGACACACTGAACAGACAGCATTACACAGAGCATTGACACACTGAACAGACAGCATTACACAGAGCATTGACACACTGAACAGACAGCATTACACAGAGCATTGACACACTGAACAGACAGCATTACACAGAGCATTGACACACTGAACAGACAGCATTACACAGAGCATTGACACACTGAACAGACAGCATTACACAGAGCATTGACACACTGAACAGACAGCATTACACAGAGCATTGACACACTGAACAGACAGCATTACAACAACAATTTATGTTACAAGAGCTGACAGCATCAATTCAGTAATTTGCAGGGTGATCAGGGCCATCGCAGCACGGAAGATCCCTGAGAAAAAACCAAGATCATGAATACATGGCAATTGTAACTTTTGCCAAACAGAACACAAGAAAACAGAAAGATAAAAAGAAGAACACAACACCTCTTTTACTTGTGCTTTTATTCTGTTTTATTCCATATAAAATTCACAATACACACAACAACAGTGGCACCTGCAATGTGAAGACGCTCGGATGAAAGGGCACCCTCTTTTGTTACTTAATATAGAACAAGAAGACCAAACGCTCAAAGTACTCGCCTTCGTCATAGGTAATAAGAATCAGAAACGAATTATCGCTTTTTGACAAGAACTTGACCCTTCTGTGACCCGAAAGTCTTGGGTTATGTTTTAAGGTCCATATTTTCACAGGGACTTCAACCCGTCACGACCCTTATATTAGACAAGGTTCCATCAGAATTCTATGTTGTCTGGAGCTCATAAAACCAGTCTATTATTAGGGTTGTGACAGGGCGAAGTCTTGACAAAAATATAGACAATGTTCAATGTCTTTACTCTAAGTGTGTAAAGTTTCAAAAATTGTAGCCTCAATTGACAATGCCCCCCCCCCTTTTTTTTTACACCAAAACTTGACCCCCATGAACATTGAAATTTGACCATGGTCAACCAGATTTGCATCATGACTGGAGATTATGAAACCCTGGAAGTGTTTTATTTCAAAGCTGTAGCTCAATAACGTCCAAACAAAACCTCCAAGTTAAAGTTTATTGCCTAAGTTTGACCGGCCCAACACGGCTCATTAGAAAGACTTTACCGATAGCTCAGGCAAGTCAAAAAGTATGAATTTGACTCAAACATACCCGTCAAGACAGGCTACTGTACCTGCAACGCAGGGACACTTATTGCCGGCCCCAAGATGGCCTCTCATCGCAGGTACCACCATACCACAAAACACCCATGACCTGGTACATGTTCACACGCACAATTTTGAGAAAGAGTCCCTTCCCCAAAAGTTCACAAACATACCAAATCAACCAACCATTGAAGGAGAAAAGCAGACTGAACTTACCAGTTGATGAAAGAGCTTTTCCCCGCAGAGTGGTTGCCAATGAGGAGCACTGTGATCTTTTTGCGCGGTGCCAGCAGAGACAAGCCAAGACTCTCAGCAATCTTCACCAGGCCTGAAACACAAACATTCTCTTTGCACAAGATATTCGCAAATCCATCATAGAGACCAGGATAACACACAATTCTCTTTGCACAAGATATTCGCAAATCTATCATTCATATACACTGTAATGATATAGACCAGGATAACGTGACTAGCATCATACGCAGAGAACCCTGAAAAGTGAAAGCCAGCCTGGTGATTAACTTGTGTCACCTGGCTATAATTTTCAAACATGTTGCTACTTGTTCTTTTGCTGTGAAATACACCATGACTGAAAGAGAAATGCTGAAATGAAAGAGAAACAGAAATTGAAACGACCGAGCTGCCTAGCTGTAAGCATGAAATAAGCATTGTTCCCAGACTCCGAGGACAATGGGCCAATACTAAATGAGACCTTTTGTTTTATTGAAACATGTTCAGGTCCAAACGTCCTGGCTACAAAACAATTGTTTGATCAGAACACAGTCCTACAATGTCAATCTATCCGACAATCAACTGCCCAGGTGTCAGAACAATGTGACACATCAAAAACGTTTGCGACTCACTGACTGCAACCAAAAAAGATGATAAATCATTAAGGCAGACCTCCTCACCCAATGTGGCAACGTCTGAGATTAGCCCCTAGCATGCTCTTAGTCTGGGCTGAAGACTGCCTCATTTCAAACTTCACGAGTACTGGACTTTCTTTATTTGGTGTTTAACGTCGTTTTCAACCGTTCAAGGTTATATCACGACGGGGAAAGGGATGGGATAGATCCACTTGTTAATTGTTTTTTGTTCACAAAAGCACTAATAAAACAAGAAGAGCAAACGCTCGATCGAGTCACTTTCGCAGTTCTGAATATTATATGAGGCATCAGATGGACAGGAAGAAATTGCTATTCACAACACAATACAGATGTAAATAATTTGATGTAAAGAATAATCCTATAAAGTTTGAATCAAATCCGATGAATAGTTTCAGAGATATGATATTTCAATTTTTTTCCTTCAAGACATACCTGTGACCTTGAAAAAGGTCAAAGGTCACCAAAGCAGACGTCAAAGTGTAGAGGTCACTGGGAGTCACGTTCACATAAAATTTGAGCCCGGTCACTTTTATAGTTTCCGAGAAAAGCCCAACGTTAAGTTGTGTGTTGCCGAACAGAAAAGGCTAGTTATCTCCCTTGTTTTTCTGATAACGTTCGTAAAAGGCTACAGATGTAAATACTTTGATGTAAAGAATAATCCTACAAAGTTTCAATCACATCCGATGAACTTTGTCAAAGATATAAAATGTCTAATTTTTCCTTTGACGCTGACCTGTGACCTTGAAAAAGGTCAAAGGTCAACGAAACCATCGTTAAAGTGTAGAGGTCATTGGAGGTCACGACTAAACAAAATATGAGCCCGATCGCTTTGATAGTTTCCGAGAAAAGTCCAACGTTAAGGTGGTGTCTACGGACGGCCGGCCGGACGGCCGGCCGGACAGACTAACACTGACCGATTACATAGTCACTTTTTCTCAAGTGACTCAAAAATTGCTCCAGGGGCTTGCAACGTAGTACAATATATGACCTTACTGGGAGAATGCAAGTTTACTGTACATTTCTTACATACTTCTTGACTAAAATCTTTACAAACATTGACTATATTCTATACAAGAAACATTTAACAAGGGTAAAAGGAGAAACAGAATCCGTTAGTCGCCTCTTACGACATGCTGGGGAGCATGGGGTAAATTCTTCCCCCTAACCCGCGGGGGGCGAGTACTGGGCTAGCCATCAAAGCACTTTTAGTAAAGCAAAACAACTAGTTTTGAATGTGACCGGTAGAAAACTCACATCTTGCATAAAGATCAGGCTTTGCCTAGCAACAAGTGCTCCGTGTTCAGCCAGAACCTATACTGTCGACCCAAGTGACCGGCGCGGACTTGGGCAAAAATCATAAATTATGTTAATGTAGAAGCAGACAGCCATAATTGATTATGAAAAGCGTCTTCCTCATAACTTATCACAGACACCAGAAATTAAACTTGATGTGGAAATATTCCCCATATCAAAATGTTTTCTATAGATCTGTAGAACAGTGATGGAATCAATGCAGCCAACACAATGCGAGTACCTCAAAATAGGCAATACAAAATTGCCTTAAAAAATTAAATTCCCTTCTACACTTGCTGCTCAATCGATACAAGCAGCACTGAATCACGTGTACCTGGGTCATTATGACACTCAGCCATAATAGACACTGAGTCTGGTCTAGTTAAAGCAAGCAATAAAGTCAATGAAAGCTGACTTTTGCACAACGATGAAAATATTTCTCCAAAACAGAACAATCTCTCATCAAAGAATAACCTTTCCATTTACAACAATTGTTGCAGAAACTCTTTCTTTATTTGGTGTTTAACGTCGTTTTCAACCACGAAGGTTATATCGCGACGGGGGAAGGTGGGATAGAGCCACTTGTCAATTGTTTCTTGTTCACAAAAGCACAAATCAAAAATTTGCTCCAGGGGCTTGCAACGTAGTACAATATATGACCTTACTGGGAGAATGCAAGTTTCCAGTACAAAGGTGTCAAAGGACTTAACATTTCTTACATACTGCTTGACTAAAATCTTTACAAAAATGGACTATATAGTATATATTCTATACAAGAAACACTTAACAAGGGTAAAAGGAGAAACAGAATCCGTTTGTCGCCTCTTACGACATGCTGGGGAGCATTGGGTAAATTCTTTCTCGTCCCAACCAACATGGGACTCCACCTAACCCGCGGGGGGTCAGAAACTCTCTGATCCTGACAGTGACACTTAAAACTAAATGTAGATCCGCATGAAAGTAAAAGAGGATACTGCAAACAACCCGTGTAAGCCGAAATCTATAACTCGGCTCTAAAAGCCTCCAAGCAATTGCACAAGTTTTCGCAGATACCCTCAAAGTATGACCAAGGCCAGTCAAACACTGTCAATATGTAAGGTCTGTCAAACAATAAATAATAATGGCTGAAAAAACGATTATACTTTATGGTAAACTCAGTCAAATGCCTCAAAGCTGCCCTCATGACCAAACACTTCAATGTCGAAAAGGCTTTTCTGGTCCCTCCACAGAGTCGACAAAATGTTGTCAGAGAGTGTGACGCCTGAACTTGTACCAAATACAAAAGGGGGATGGTGCTGGGAAAAAAGTGTTATTTTCATGATCTACAGGCTAAGCAATGCAGTGGACTCAGCAACTAGGCGGTTTACAAGTCATCTCATGCAAAAGGGATGAAGCAAAGGAAGGTGGTCTGTTTTTAAATGGATATAATTTATAAAAGAATTCCTGATTATGATCCCTATTTCTGGTGTTAATTTCAACTAGCCAAGCTATACACAAACAAGAGGCGAAGCCTTCAAGGCTCACGTAAGAAATCGACAAACAGTAACACAAACTCAATCACTCCGTCACACACACACACACACAGTACACACACACACACACACACAGAGAAAGAGCATAGGTGAAACTGTGCAAGAAAGCGAGACACTAGATCTAGATCTGTCTGTCTGCATGTTGCCTACTTACATAACATGGACACGACTGCCAAATAGTCTCGGCCCGCTCAAAATAACAATCACCGAGACTTTCAGTAATTCCATCGCCTGACGTCTAACCCTCGTACGTCATAATGTGACGTCAATGTAATATGACGTCTTCAAATGTTAAAGTTTCTACCACAGACATACACACATACATACATACGCACGCACGCACAGACAGACAAAGTTTATCATCGCATAGGCTACACTTACGTGAGCCAAAAATCAGCGGCACTATCAATATTGGGGTGTCAACGAGCATGTCTTCTTTACCAAACATTTCCATGTAGACAGCCACATCCTGTCTAGACTAGCACAAGTGACAGTGAATGCAGGGTGTCTAGCAGTGCAAAAGGCCTCTTGAGCTTGTCAATAACAGACGTCCGGCCTGCAGCGGTCATGAATTGGCCGACGGAGCACACACAAAGGTAGCACAGGGCACAATGAGTCTGCACATGTTATATATCAACACAGAGAAACTTCTCTGTCTTGTGCCAAAGGGGATCAAACATCAGCCCACTATGACCAACAATGGCAGTGAAACCACCGAAACCAAAGACATGCTTGAATTGGTCAGGTTATGTCTAGAAGGAGCGAACGAGAAGAAGAGAAGAATGGTCAGGTCCAAGTGATTCTTTGAAAACTGACTCGGTCTTAGGATGGTTGGTATGTGCTGTCAGAAAAGCTCCAGTTGTGAAACACTACAATACTCTTTCATAAAGATCTATTATATGTTATAATCACACGGAAAATGTGTTCTGTTTCTGTTATAATTACAGACTGTTTGCTGAACTGACAGAAATCCAACCTTCATGAACACCTGCAACGCCTGAGTGACGCACAGTGTGTGGGTGGGTAGCTCAATACAAACCAAGCAGCAGGTGTGACCCCACTTAGGTGCATGGGTGTTAATGGGAAAAATCAAAAAACCTGAAAGGCAGGGGTCCAGGGGCCGCTGAGGCCCCGGCGGGGCACAGGGGCAGCGCCCCGTTGGGGGGTTCAGGGGGGCGTTGCCCCCCTGATGCTGAAGCTATTTTGCCAAAATGAAAGCATATAGTGGCCATTTCCAGCATTCTCACAGTCAGAAACCATACAAGAAGAAAAGCAGAAACAAAAAAAGTCCACAAAAATAATACAAATGGGATAATTTCTTCCCACTGCTCCCGTACTTCACTGTCTTGGAGCAAAAGATGCAGAAACTCGTTCCAGGCAAATCTAGCTTCTTCAGCCAGGTTCGATATTCCTCACCATCACCGTTTTTTTTCCAACAACCATTCCCACCTCCACTTGTCTTCTTCTTCTTCTTAGTGATAGGTAGCCAATCTGCTTGTTTGTAACACCTTCCTCTAGTTTTTCAAGTTTAGAAGGATCGACATCATCACTGATGTAAGGCATTTTGATCGAGCAAAATGCTCAAGTTTGAAAGAAAGTTTCTGGACACCGACGAAACCAAATCATAATAAGCAAGATGGCGGCAAATCCAAGGGAGCGAACCGAGAAAGCACGCGAACCGGTGTCAAAAGTCGGATCGGAACCGCTGCTCGTTATTTCAACTTAGCGAAACGAAGCTTTTTTTTTTTTTTTATAAAACGGAAAACCGGAATTTCTGGCTTCAGATTTTTTCAAAAACCGGAAATCCGGCAAAAGCCGGAAGAGTAACACCCATGTAGGTGTCACAACTCATAACTACTCAATTAGAACCTGAAAAACAGAACTGCAGTTATCACTTCAAGCAATAACCCACACAGCAGTGATGTTTTTGTCCTCTTGACAAGGCATACTTGTGAAAACAGCCTATCCAGGATATGCAATTTAAAAAGTCTGGATGATACAAGTTCAGGCCTGAAAGTGTTGAGTATCTTACTCGCCACGGCGAGTAGAAACATGTAACTGGTGTAAGAGGAACTGTAGGAGTTGGGTTGGAATAGTTATAATCATTCGTAATTAAAGGGGTCTTTGATAAAACGGGGAGGAATGTAAGAGAAACTGTGACTATCAAAAGGGTTGTGAATACCAAGACAGCTGACGTAACTAATATAGGGAAGGAATGACGCAATGGAAACGACGTGCAGATTCTCGACCAACGGGTAGGCGCAGTATATTCAGAAAACCACAACCAGAGAGACGTAAATGTCGACCCGCAAGGGACCCTAACATAATCAAGTAAGTCACTTGGGTAGAATATGGTCGCCTGTGCTTAGCTTGCCGTTCCAGTAGATAATGGCCGCTAGGAACGGACGGCCATACGTCAAGGACAGATTATGGGGCATCCTGTAAAACCCGTGTAAATATTACACTGGCAAGTAAAAATGTTTATCTACTCGCCAAATGCGAGTAAAGTTGCTGAAACAAATTGTTGGTTTGGCTAGTAAAGTTTGCTCTCTGCCGGGTTAGTACATTTTCAGAATCACTAGCCAAAGGCGAGTAAACCTTTTGTTGGACTTTCAGCGCTGAAGTCACAAGTCAAAACAGCAAAGATTATCAAACAAAGCACTCATAACCACATTCCCCCTTGTGCTAACTGAACCAGACACGTAACGTTATCCAGGAGCCAGTTTGACTTACCATACTTTGTACCATCAACATAAACTAGGCCTAATCCAGGCCCCTTCTTTTTTTTAAACGAACGGCAATCAAACTCAAAGGTAGTGTGACATACACCCAGAGCTGATGCAAGCCACTAGAACATGTTAAAACTTTAATTTGAGCCTCCACCTAAGATCCTTCATTGTATGAAGTATCCCACAAATGAAGCACAGATTACTGAAGTTGAACACAATACCTCTTGCTTCATTTCTTAGACAAGCAATAAACGAGTACATGTATCATTGTATGCGTACATTAAATTCTATCAATGCTTACTAATTCATTTCAAAAGTTCAGATGAAAGATTGTTCTTACTCTTAGCTAACACTACGTACACTGAAGCCTATCCTACATACATGGGACCAGGCTGACACGGCGGACATCCACGTACACCTGACCTCTCACCCACTCATTGATTTTTGTCAACTGCTGTTAATGGTAACACACTTCGAGCGACTAAAGTTCGCTGGGTAAACTGTACATCAATACATCTTGCAACTGCAATTCCTGGGATGCCAAAATCAACAATTTTCTCCACGTCACTCATAATTTTTGTTCCTTTGTGTCTGCCGCATACCACCCCAGTAATGTATGAACGGTCTGCAAACCGGCAAACACGGTGCAAAAATCGCTGCATAATAAAGTAGTGAACGAAGTCTGGCACAGCAATACATCTTTCACTTGGTCAATGACGTTCTTTTAAAAAGATTAATGCCCGAAAATGAAGACCACCCTTCATGACTCATCGACATGGTATGACCTTTCATCAGTTGACGGTAACCTCTCCCAGGTTTTGCACTTTCGCAGACGAAGTTATGCCGAACGCCGGTGCGATCAACGAAAGAAAGTTAAACTACAATGAAACTCAGACCAACCCTGAAATGATTGAATTGAGCAACAGACATAATTAAAAAGCAAATACATTTAACTGATACAGATCAAACGAGAACCAACCAAACCGGTGCAAGACCTCTTCCTTCTCCAAGCAAAATCGCGGAGTCAGCCGTCTGCCAAGTCATCATCGTCTGCGCATATCGCTTCGAAACGGTTGTTACGAAAGACTAATAAAACTTCTCGACAGAAAAAAGTGGTAAAACATGATCATATACCGTTTTCGGGGTCAATGTACAGCTGATGACATTCCTTCAAAATTCTTTCGTTTAGTGACTGCGTGGCAGTGTCCGCTGCATTTGCAGAGGACCTCGGCTTCACCTTCCCAGACATCTTGCAGTGCTCGCTGTCAAAGTGGACAGACAAACTGTCCCAGAAGGGGTTCATTCGGAGACGAAAAATGTCTGGATTTTAATTCACTTCTCAGACTAAAGCCTTCCTGACTAAAACAGTTGTATGCGCTTTTTAAAACTAGTTTTCATTGTAAATTTTCAAAAGCAGTGTTTTCACTTCGATCAAGAATGTTTAACAATGAAAGATATCCCAACTAACGCACTAACTCCAAACATTCCTTACGGGCCTCTTTTTCCGCACCAGTGACATGTACATCCGTCAGCTGATCGTGCGGTGATCATTGCAATGACAAAGAAGACAAGAAAGACTAAGTGATATTTTTTATAATGGTACATATACTGCATGTTATTACATGATAAAAAGATTTTTTGATGCGAAGAACACTTTTTTCACGTACTTTCACGTGTGTCGTTGTGTAACATGCGCGAGCCGACTCGCCGGTAATATTATCCAATGAGAAAAATCTCCGTGTTTTGTGCAGTCCTGCTCTAAAATCTAAGATGGCTTCCCTGGTAGCTGACTACGGAGACAGCAGTGGCATTTCAGAGGGAGAAGACGACTCCGAGCCCCCCAAAAGAGTGTAAGCACAAACAATTAGTCAGATGTTGCTATGATCATGATGGTTTGAAAATGCATCAGGAATGCAGGCCAGGTGCGGGTGCATCCAGTATAGGACTTATTTACATGCGCTCCTCCCTTCCGTTGATCAAATGCCAGAAGTGGTTTTTGGCTCACGTATGTGTAGCCTATGCGATGGTAAACTTTGTCTGTCTGTGCGTGCGTGCGTATGTATGTATGTGTGTATGTCTGTGGTAGAAACTTTAACATTTTTGGCTAAACACCGAAATACTCATTTCACGTGGTTAATTTTCAAGCACCATCTTCAAATTATTGAAGCAATGATCAACATTGTGTCGGCATGTGTGTAGTTAAAGCGTGTATCCAAAGAAAACGGGTGGTGGGGGGTTTTGAAGGGGTACAAGCAGTTGACTGATTTGTGTCGTGTTTGGCATGTAGACGGCAGGTCAGGTGTCAAGATCAGGTCAGGGGTCGCGCGAAGGATTGTGGTCCAGTTCTCACCTCGCCGATTCGCCGGGGAAGACAATTTCATGTTGTTCGGTTTCTAAGCTCCAGAAAAGTAAATAAAGAAGATACCAAAGGGAGATTTCCTACAATTTGATCTGCACAGCGTGTTTCCAATGTCCACGCGAGGAAGAGCTGTCGAAAGCGCGGCAGTCAGTGTCGATCTTGCAGCCGTATCCCGGTAAGTTCAGAGACAGATCTAGTGCCTCCCACTCTGATAACGTGTCACCTACTGTTAATCCGTTTTGTTTTAATTTCTTTTTATTTCAGCAGACACGGATGTCAAACACAGTGCTAGGCAGTCACCTCTAGTGAAATGAGTTGATCTAAAGTGCCTGTAATGTTTGGATGTCTTTGCTCGTGGTTCGATTTATGTGAATTTCAAGACTTGCAGTAGAGTCTCAAGTTAAGTTTACTCTGCCCGAAAAAAACTGTCCACCATTTACTTGAACATGCAGATATAAGGAAACGGAATGAATCTGTTCTCAAAGTCAAAATGATCACGATTTTTTCCTCAGATTCAAAACATGCACTGTCATGGTTTTGTCTGTACAATTTAGTAAGTCTTAAGTACTTTGCAACAACTTCCTTGAACGTGAAAGACAGTTTTTGAATGCTAGATCTGTATCGCGTTTCATTCCAGACTCGATCCTCTCTTTGATTGTAGATCTACTGTTTGCTGTTTACGCACTATCATATGATTCGCTATGTAACGTTTGGTAAGCTTACCTTGCCACAGCTTTCTTGTCTTTGTTGGCATTTCTGGCTGTGTTGACCGTCAGAATTATTTTAAGAACCAGGCTGCTGCAGTCGACATGTTTCGCATATTGTAGGGTTACCATGCTGCATAGGTAAAGTGGCTTGTATAACCTGACTATTCTGTTTCAAAACACTGTTTATATTTGTGTAGGTTGTAGTCATCATAACTAATCGCATTTTGCCATTTGTTTCAGAAAGGAGGTTAACCTACAACAAGATCGACGCTATGTCAGATATATGCCTCAGCCACATGAAAACTTCCGAATTTAGATCTACTCGGCATGGTGACAAGTCTTGATGAAAAGTATAGGACTGAGGACAGCAGTGGAAAAAGTGCCCACATGGCAGGTACCTAACCTATTACCCTAGTCATTTTATCTGTTTGCCTTCTTTTGAAAATTATACATGGAGTTGATATGATGCGTTAGTTTTAACTGTGTGTGTGTGTGTGCGTGTGTGTGTGTGTGTGTGTGTGTGTGTGTGTGTGTGTGTGTGTGTGTGTGTTTGTGTGTGTGTGTTACGGAGTGAGTGAGTTTGTGTTATGTTACTGTTTGTTGATTTCTTACGGGAGCCTTGAAGGCTTCGCCTCTTGTTAAAAGTATTATCACAGATACAGATACAGATGGGTTTGCGTTTCAAAAAGTGTTTGTGTGTGTGTGTGTGTGTGTGTGTGTGTGTGTGTGTGTGTGTGTGTGTGTGTGTGTGTGTGTTGGTTGTACAACGAAAAGCACTGGGTGTACTGTGTGGTAGAAAAGAGGTTCCCACTGACATGTCATGCGCGGACTAGGGTACGAGTCGGACAGCTGAATGAGGGGTAATCTTGAACTTTAGTGTGTAGCGCAGAATTCAGAGGCATTTAAGCCTCCAAATTTGTAGAACCTGCACTTGTAATCATAACATTAACAAGTCAGTTTAGATCCATTTGAAGTCACGGAATGAACTCCGATGTACTGTACCGTCTACGAAAGCATTTCGTTGACATGCGTTGAAGAAGGAATTATTCGTATGAGCGGACAGGGGAGGCAACTCTATCGTGTAAATGATGTCACTTGGATGACAACGTACGCCATTTTTGCGACATTTTCGTCGATCAAAAAACCAAATTAATTAATTATGCTTAAGTTTGGAG
>NW_027126308.1:0-12533 GCF_037325665.1 Littorina saxatilis | reverse complement strand
AATTTTAAAAGAAAAATATGAAGAAAAAAAGAAAGAAAGAAAATAATTCAGCTAGTTTCAGTATTAGTTCCTGTGTGTATGTGATTGTGTGGTTACTCAAATCCCATAGTAAACTTGACATGTACATTTTGTGATAGGGGCCAATTAATGAATGTCTTTTGTGTGTGTGTGTGTGTGTGTGTGTGTTCGTCAACCGACATATGTGGGTACGAGCCGCTGAGGTGGTTGTAAGAAAACCCGCCTGGTTCAGTGGTTGGGGCTGATTGGGATTTCTGATTTACCAGCCTAGCCAAAAAGTTGAGGTACACCCCATGTAACATGGTCATTTGCAAAATAAAGTACAAGCACTTGTTGACGTTTATATTGAGTCTTAAAATTTGCAGCTTATTACAAACAAAAACCATGGACAGTTGTATCAAATATTAAATCAGTGTTTGTGTATTTATTAGGTGGAGCAAGGGGAGAGCCAGTCCTCCTGTGGTGGCAGCGAGGAGAAAGATTGACCTGATGGAAAAGTTTGCTAAACCGGAACTACCCTCTTCCACAGCAGAAACATCAGCTTTGCCATCTTCTGACCAACCATAAGAAGATACAGATACTTTGCCATCTTCTGACCCATCACAAGCAGATATGGATACTGGTACTGTGCAACGTCACTCCGCTGACATGTGTTGGGCTTTTGTCAACATTGATCAGCTCAATCTATTGCTGAAAGGTTTATATCCTGTACTGAATGCTTGTCTGATAGCAGTCTGATTATGAAAGAAGGTGATGCATCAGCCCAAGGATTTGCACAGGCCCTGCATCTGGAGTGCATATGAGTGTCCATTCAAGTCTGCAGTTGTTTACTCTTCTCCCGGTGTTTGCAACGCTTCGGGTGGTAAAGTTGCATTTTAAATAATCCGCGTATGACCAAGTTGGTACATGGAAAGGGACATTCAGCTTTACAGAAATTTGCTGCAGTGTTAGGATTGAGCACAGAAATACTGTAATTAAAATGTTGCAACTTTTGAATGGCTTGATAGCTTTGTTCCATTTGTGTATATATAATTATGTAATGTTGTTGATGATTTGTGAAGCATCATTTCTATGCAATGGAATAAGAAATCAGTGCATCCGTTGGGTTTTTATGAGTCTGACAGTTTGGTTCTGATCAATATTTTCATATCAGCACAAACACAGATAATTGACTTTTTTAATGTTTTCATATAATTTTTTTTTAAATCAAAAAAATCTGATAATTTGATTATCAAATCATTTCCCCTTCATAGTTAAAGTGTTATTCTGGTTAAAAAAAAACCACCCCATTAATTCAAGCTCTACTGTGGTACTAGTTTACCGGGGTACTAGTGAGACTCTTTTACATGCTGTTTTCTCTACATGTAATTTGAGACAAAATGTGGTAATTAAAATGTTGTAACTTTTGAATGGCAAGATGGATTTGTTCCAATTTTGTATATGTTGTTTATGATTTGTGAAGCACCATTTCTGTGCATGGAATAAGAATACAGTGGATTCCTTGTGTTTTTATGAGTCCGACAGTTTCGTTTTGATTCATATCTGCACTAACATAGATGAGTTTTCAAATGATTTTTTAAAAAAAAGTCTGGATAATTTGATCGTCAAATCATTTCCCCATCATAGTAAAGTGGTTATTCTTATAAAACCATATCAATTCAGGCTGCACTGTGCTACTAGTTTGAGGTACTGGTTGGAATCTTTCAAATGCTGTTTTCTCTGAATGTAATTTTCAGACAAACATCTGTAATTAAAATGTTGCAACTTTTGAATGGCTTGATGGATTTGTTTCATTTTTGTTTATGTTGTTTATGATTTGTAAAGCGTCAGTTTTGTGTATGGAATAAGAGTTAAGTGCATTGGTTGGGTTTTTATGAGTCTGACAGTTTGGTTCTGATTCATGTTTTCATATCGGTACAAACAAAGATGGCTGTTTTCATATGATGTATATAAAAAAAATCCTGATAATTTGATTGTCAAATCCTTTTCCCTACATAGTAAAGTGGTCATTCTGATAAAACATATGAATTCAGGGTGCACTGTGCTACTGGTTTTTTTATGTGCTGGTTCAAATCTTTAAAATGCTGTTTTCTCTGAATGTAATTTTCAGACAAAACGCTACAATTAAAATGTTGCAACTTTTGAAAGGCTTGATGGATTTGTTCAGTTTTTGTATACGTTGTTTATGAGTTGTACAGCATCAGTTCTGTGTATGGAATAAGAGTTCAGTGCATTGGTTGGGTTTTTATGAGTCTGACAGTTAGGATTTCATGTATTTTTCTTATCAAAACTGAACCGGTAACTGAAAATGCTAAATTAAAATAATATATTGCTTAGAAATGCTTTTCGATACACAGAATTATTAAACACACACATATTGCTGCAAAGAAGAAAAATTGGATCAAAACATGCACTGGTTCACAAACTGCAACATTTTAAAAAAAGCACATTTTATAACGTTTTTCTCACATTTTGGTGAATAAAACCCCCAAAAATTGCTTTTCACTCAAAATTTAAAATGGTTTCCCTTAATTAGGTTATTCTGCTTGCAAAAATCAAACAAGCAGCAAGCTGTTTCCAAAATTAAAAAAAAAGTGCTTGCCTACCCTGTCCCCCCTTAATAAAAGATGTGTTTTTGGAATATTTTGAGTGTAAAAGTGCGTGTTCGTCTTCACTGCCTCTCGCGGCCATTTTCGCGTCACTCTTAGCAGACGACAAGTTCATTTCAAACTGCTGGGAATACCGTAATTTTCATTGGAGGGCTGTGATATTTTGCAACCAATCAGAGAAAGCTTTACATCTTTCCCATACAGAAAACCGCGACCCACCGGAAGCTACATCTCCGTCAGCATGACGGTGAAAATTACTCGTGTGAGTTTCACTAAAATTTGGTCTGAAAACTTCCATCGGCATACACGGTTCAAATGCAGTGTATAAAACATTAACTTCTGTTTCGTTTAAGCCAAAAATCAAAAGAATCGAGCGAGAAATGACTTACTCCCAACGATTATGCTGCGCAAAACTGGACCCGAAAAATGCGAAACTCGGCAGATCAAAAGCCTGAAGAGGTTGCGATCTCGGCTCGCTGAAAGCAAAGTGATTTCGAACTAAAATGACCATATCTCGCGAACTACTGCACCGATTTTAATAAAACAAATTGCTATGTGCTCAGAATTTTGATCTCTTTAAAATGGTGTGTTTCTTGTCATTCAACCATTAATTTCAAAATTTCATGTCATTGCCACAGAAATCAGTCTATGTCCCATGTATTTAGCTACTAGCTTTGTCCTCAAATGACGCCCAAAATTTCTCAACTAAAATGACCATATCTTGAGAACTACTGCACCGATTTAAATAAAACAAATTGCTATGTGCTCAGAATTTTCATCTCTTTAAAATGATTTGTTTCTTGTCATTCAACCATTAATTTCAAAATTTCATGTGTCATTGCTACTAAATGAGAGAATTAATCGATTGTCGATCGTGCGTTGCAGAAGAATCGAAAATTTCATAATGGCGCCGATCATGAGAACACATGTGCTGCTCAAACTTTGCACCAGATCAAGCTTTAATCAGCAAAATATCGCAAAATTCGTCGATGAATATATGCTACAATTGTCAAAAAAGATTTTACAGGTCTCAAACAGTGAAGATACAGCGTGGTCTGTCGTGAGTTACGTCTCAAAAACCGGAAACGAATACGATTGGGTGGATAAATTCTCATTGTCTATTCACATGACCGGGTCAAACGTCATGAATGGAACTTTCCACGGTGTTCCCGCGATCTCACAACGCGTGTGTGATAGGCAATGCGGGATTTGTCGTCTGCTGTGGCCATGCTTTTGTGCATTACAGATGGAAACGAAACAAGGGTGGGGTACATTCAAGCGCGATTATAAGCTGAAATAAATTTGTTTCCTACCGTAGTGCTGTGTTTTGAAAACCTAAATGTTGTTGAAATAAATAAATAATGACTTTGAATAACTTTGAGGTTTCCTTTGTTCAGCAGATCGCATTTTTTGATGAAGTTGAAACCGGAAACGACGGTAACCCACGATTACGTGTTTTCTTTGCCGATCAAACTCCCAGAAGAAGAAAAATAGATGTAATTCTTGAGTGTGTATGTCGAGAATAATCCTTCAGCTGACCCATAAACATCACAATAAAATTCACAGAGCTTTATTCTCCATTATGTACAGCTGCAACACAGACTGGTGTATTTTTGTCCCAGTTTTAGGTGCTGTTTTGGGGGCATTTTGGCTAAAAATTAAATCGTTTAAAACCCACAGCAATGTTTGGAAACCCAAACTTGGTTGTTACAGTAAGTCAAATCCATCCCCTTTGACATCAAAGCATCCCCTTTGTCATCCATTGCTCAGAGATATTGTAACAGTCATTCAAAGTTGACAACCCATAGTATTTCCCAGTATCTAGGACGTGCACATATATTTTCAAAGCCGTATAAACACTAGGATTTGGGAAAGCCTGTAAATCGCTGACCATAGCCTGGTTGTCCATCCCATCACCGCTATTGTGTGTGTTTCCGACAGTCACAACTTAGTATGTGGTAATGTACCACTACCAGGCTAGGGAAATTTGTGACCGGCTAGTGAATTTCGAAGTTACTCGCCCGGCTGGCGAGAGAAATTTGGTCATCCCCGTTACCTCAGGCAATTATAATGTCCATCCACTTATGCTGATAGCCTGCTTACACAAGTGAGTAGCTGGTGTCTATTAGGCCTAAAAAAACAAGAAGAGCAAACGCTCGATCGAGTCACTTTCGCAGTTCTGAATATTATATGAGGCATCAGATGGACAGGAAGAAATTGCTATTCACAACACAATGAGTCACGTTCACATAAAATTTGAGCCCGGTCACTTTTATAGTTTCCGAGAAAAGCCCAACGTTAAGTTGTGTGTTGCCGAACAGAAAAGGCTAGTTATCTCCCTTGTTTTTCTGATAACGTTCGTAAAAGGCTACAGATGTAAATACTTTGATGTAAAGAATAATCCTACAAAGTTTCAATCACATCCGATGAACTTTGTCAAAGATATAAAATGTCTAATTTTTCCTTTGACGCTGACCTGTGACCTTGAAAAAGGTCAAAGGTCAACGAAACCATCGTTAAAGTGTAGAGGTCATTGGAGGTCACGACTAAACAAAATATGAGCCCGATCGCTTTGATAGTTTCCGAGAAAAGTCCAACGTTAAGGTGGTGTCTACGGACGGCCGGCCGGCCGGACGGCTGGCCGGACGGCCGGCCGGCCGGCCGGCCGGACAGACTAACACTGACCGATTACATAGAGTCACTTTTTCTCAAGTGACTCAAAAAATGGGTGTGGTTACGGTAACCCGACCTACCTTATTTTTAGGGGCCGACCCTATAACTTTTTATTACATTTGTCAAAAAAAAAAGAAAAAAACCCCAGTGCAGAAAACGCAATGAAAGCTAAAGCGCCTGAGTCGCACACTTATTTCCCTGTCAAGTAGGTTTAATTTGTAAACATTAGAACAAAAAAATTTAAAAAAAAAAGTGATTGCCTACCTTCCTACCCTATTTTTTTTGGCTATGTTACCGTAACCACACCTATTTTTTTTTCGCCTTATCACCCCGCACACGCCCCTCAAAAGTCATACCTGATCAGTCATGTATAACACAAACCTTCAGGTGTAGTCTGTAGACACAGTCTGTCCTGTATGTAGAATTCTTGTTCTGGACAATGAGTCTTAACCCCCCCCCCCCCACCTTACATTAGGTTCTTGGGTGTGACCACGGTGAGTCTGTACAATTGGCTCCTGAATACCCTTCGAATTTGAAGAACACTTTGTCTCAACACAGAACAAGAAGAGCAAACGCTCGATCGAGTCACTTTCGCAGTTCTGAATATTATATGAGGCATCAGATGGACAGGAAGAAATTGCTATTCACAACACAATGCATACCTGAAGCATACCTGTGACCTTGAAAAAGGTCAAAGGTCACCAAAGGTCAAAGGTCACCAAAGCAGACGTCAAATGTAGAGGTCACTGGGAGTCACGTTCACATAAAATTTGAGCCCGGTCACTTTTATAGTTTCCGAGAAAAGCCCAACGTTAAGTTGTGTGTTGCCGAACAGAAAAGGCTAGTTATCTCCCTTGTTTTTCTGATAACGTTCGTAAAAGGCTACAGATGTAAATACTTTGATGTAAAGAATAATCCTACAAAGTTTCAATCACATCCGATGAACTTTGTCAAAGATATAAAATGTCTAATTTTTCCTTTGACGCTGACCTGTGACCTTGAAAAAGGTCAAAGGTCAACGAAACCATCGTTAAAGTGTAGAGGTCATTGGAGGTCACGACTAAACAAAATATGAGCCCGATCGCTTTGATAGTTTTCGAGAAAAGTCCAACGTTAAGGTGGTGTCTACAGACGGCCGGCCGGACGGCCGGCCGGACAGACTAACACTGACCGATTACATAGAGTCACATTTTCTCAAGTGACTCAAAAACAAGAAGAGCAAACGCTCGATCGAGTCACTTTCGCAGTTCTGAATATTATATGAGGCATCAGATGGACAGGAAGAAATTGCTATTCACAACACAATGAGTCACGTTCACATAAAATTTGAGCCCGGTCACTTTTATAGTTTCCGAGAAAAGCCCAACGTTAAGTTGTGTGTTGCCGAACAGAAAAGGCTAGTTATCTCCCTTGTTTTTCTGATAACGTTCGTAAAAGGCTACAGATGTAAATACTTTGATGTAAAGAATAATCCTACAAAGTTTCAATCACATCCGATGAACTTTGTCAAAGATATAAAATGTCTAATTTTTCCTTTGACGCTGACCTGTGACCTTGAAAAAGGTCAAAGGTCAACGAAACCATCGTTAAAGTGTAGAGGTCATTGGAGGTCACGACTAAACAAAATATGAGCCCGATCGCTTTGATAGTTTCCGAGAAAATATAAAATGTCTAATTTTTCCTTTGACGCTGACCTGTGACCTTGAAAAGGTCAAAGGTCAACGAAACCATCGTTAAAGTGTAGAGGTCATTGGAGGTCACGACTAAACAAAATATGAGCCCGATCGCTTTGATAGTTTCCGAGAAAAGTCCAACGTTAAGGTGGTGTCTACGGACGGCCGGCCGGACGGCCGGCCGGACAGACTAACACTGACCGATTACATAGAGTCACTTTTTCTCAAGTGACTCAAAAACCGACTAATTTTCCTTGGAATCAACCCAAAGCAGAGCCTTTAAGCTCAATGGACCCGTTTAACCGGGTACGAGTCTCTAAAGGACAGAGTGAAAAATCAATGCTTTGCATGAATGACAACGATGTTGCGCTGAGAGTTTAGGAAACTGCCAGAAACAAGATCCACTTTTGATTGGTTTGCACGGATCAGACTATAAAAGGCATGTTGATGTTGAGACTAGCATATCATCACATACACGTCCCTTATAGGAAATCTTTCTGTAAAAACGTTAAGCCCCCCCCCCCCCCCCCCATTTAGACTATGAAAGGCTGCAATGAAAATGTCATTAATCAGAGAGGACTATATGTACGCGATAGAAACTATGGGAAAATTGTGCCTTCTGTGTATTGTTTATCTCAGTTGAATGCATACGTCGAGAGAGATTGTTCAGATCCGTCATGCGTCTTTCATCCCTCTGTGATTTAAAAATAAATCAGAAATTCATCATAATATCCAGCTCTGAAAATCCGTGTTCACATGGCATGATGCACTCATAGCGCTTTTTTCTCAGCGCGAACACGCACCAAGAACAAAAGAAAGAAAGAAAGAAAGCAGACAGACAGATAATACGAAAGAAAGACAGATAGACAGAGACACCAAAAGAAAGAAATAAGGAAGAAAGAACGAGAAAAAAGAAAGAAAAATGGAAATAAAGAAAGCACGAACGAACAAAGCGACCCACACACAAATCTAAACAAGTCGCGTAAGGCGAAAATACAATATTTAGTCAAGTAGCTGTGGAACTCACAGAATGAAACTGAACGCAATGCAACGCAGCAAGACCGTATACTCGTAGTCCACCGCTCACGGCATAGGCAGTGAAATTGACAAGAAGAGCGGGGTAGTAGTTGCGCTAAGAAGGATAGCACGCTTTTCTCTACCTCTCTTTGTTTTAACTTTCTGAGCGTGTTTTTAATCCAAACATATCATATCTATATGTTTTTGGAATCAGGAACCGACAAGGAATAAGATGAAAGTGTTTTTAAATTGATTTGGACAATTTAATTTTGATAATAATTTTTATATATTTAATTTTCAGAGCTTGTTTTTAATCCGAATATAACATATTTATATGTTTTTGGAATCAGCAAATGATGGAGAATAAGATAAACGTAAATTTGGATCGTTTTATAAATTTTTATTTTTTTTTTACAATTTTCAGATTTTTAATGACCAAAGTCATTAATTAATTTTTAAGCCACCAAGCTGAAATGCAATACCGAACCCCGGGCTTCGTCGAAGATTACTTGACCAAAATTTCAACCAATTTGGTTGAAAAATGAGGGCGTGACAGTGCCGCCTCAACTTTCACGAAAAGCCGGATATGACGTCATCAAAGACATTTATCAAAAAAATGAAAAAAACGTATGGGGATTTCATACCCAGGAACTCTCATGTCAAATTTCATAAAGATCGGTCCAGTAGTTTAGTCTGAATCGCTCTACACACACACACAGACAGACAGACAGACAGACACACACACACACACACACACACACACACACATACACCACGACCCTCGTCTCGATTCCCCCCTCTACGTTAAAATATTTAGTCAAAACTTGACTAAATATAACAAAACACGAACGAACAGCCAAACGAACAAAAACAAACATAACACACACCAATTTCCGATTCAAAAAGCTGTAAAGCAAAAACAAACAAACAAGCGCATTCGACATGCATGAAACTGTAACTGGATCTACAGTTAACGACATAAATTCTGACATTTGCGTTCCATATATGCAAGAATATGCGGGGTTTCTGTCAAGAAAAACGGGCAAAGACCCAAACAACAGCTAGACAATGTCAACACTTGCGGAACTAATCCCCTATCAGGTTACACCATTTGCATGGTTTCTGCCGCCTTTGGGGAAAAAGGCTTTGTCCACAGTAAAGTGGGTCATTGTGCAATACAGAACAATCAAAACACAACAAAACAAAAATAACACAAAAGTAAGATCGTTTAATGAACGTTTTATGAAATACGATACAAAACATCAACAAACGCGAAAACAAAATATATGCAAAATAGGACATACACATCTATATATATATACATATACGACTAGTGTCTGTGTGTCTGTGTGTGTGTCTGTCTGTCTGTGTGTCTGTGCGCGATGCACGGCCAAGGTTTTCGATGGATCTGCTTCAAATTTGGTGGGCTTATTCAGAGAGACCCCGGACACAACCTCATCGATGAGATATTTCAACACGTGCTCTCAGCGCGCAGCGCTGAACCGATTTTGGTTTTTCTCTGTTTTTCTCTGGATCCATTCCCAGTAACTCTTCCTTATCTTCTCCAGTGTTTTCAGCGTTTATCTCCCTTCCTTCGTGTGGCGTCAATCCATATTCCCGTTACTACGTTACTATTTTTAGAATGTCACGATTGCACCCGTAAGTTGTCCATACTGTAAAAGTGAAAAGGTCGAATCAATTTATAGCCACGCGAAAAATACACTGTCATCTATCTCTATATATTTATAGATATAGATATACATATATAGATACGGCTTCTCTGTGTGTGTGTGTGTGTTTGTGTGTGTGTGTGTGTGTGAGGGCAACACCTGTGGATTGTAGAGTTCTGTTTGTGATGTGGTCTAGCGGTTTTCTGTGTCAGTATGTTCAGGCCTTCCTTCGAGAAGCCATAACCGTTATTCTCAATTCCGTTTGAGTGGACTTCGCCTTCAAAGGTGATTGTGGTGTTTTGGTCACTGAATCATTTTCGTGCTGGGCCCATTCCACCTGGGAGGGATTTAAGTTCATTCAAAGGGGGTCGAGTGTGACAGGGAGACTACCGTCGCCCTTCACAGCAGACTCTGCAGAGTTGTTCGCCTTAGAAGTTGTGGGCTTTCCTTGCATGTACCCGTAAGTTGTCCTTACTGTAAAAGTGAAAAGGTCGAATCAATTTATAGCCACGCGAAAAATACACTGTCATCTATCTCTAGATATACATATATATACGGCTTCTCTGTGTGTGTGTGTGTGTGTTTGTGTGTGTGTGTGGGCACACCTGTGGATTGTAGAGTTCTGTTTGTGATGGGGTCTAGCGGCTTTTGTCTGTCTGTATGTTCTGGCATTTGAGAAGCCATAACAGATAATATAGGGCTAAGAAATAAGCTCTAAAATGCTCAATCCCGTTTGACAGGACTTCGCCTTCAAAGGTGATTGTGGTGAACCGCCACGCTGTCTGTCTCTGTCTCGCGATTCACCCCGGCGAAGCCGGGTATTCCTCTAGTATTTAATAAAGTACAATGCAAAACATTGCACTCTAATCATCCAACGCATAAAACCAAAACATTTTGTTATTCCCCCCTCTGCTTCTTTACCTCTCTAAACTTGTAGAGCTAGTTATTTTTCGATAAACACCCAGCAACCAAAAAAATAACGACCCAGCAACAGCCTGAATCCTCGATAGCGCAATGGGTTGAGAAGCTTTTCTGCGTCGGTACTACTTTTGCGACTGAAAAGTTCCGAACGCTCTAATGTACGAAGTATACATCTCTGGAGCAAACAATACAAACATACCGCATGTAAATTAACAACTACAGGCTTGAACACATGAATCTCCATATAAAATCCATGAGTTTGGTTGTTTTCTGAATCTAGATCTGCTGTGCACAAACGTTCATCACAAGCAAATTCCCAAGGCAAGTAACTCTCATACTTTGTCTAGTGACAAGAGTAGTTCCCCTTTCAAATTTCTTTTCACTCAGTTTCTTCGACAACAGACTGCAATCCGACGGTCAGTTTTCAACAATATTTCATTTAATAAACAGATCACACGCAACCAAATGCACACATCTCATCAATTTAAACAACATAAAGCGGTTTCATACACTATTTTCCCCATAAATCTGAACTTCATACAGTTTTTAACGTTGGAACACGGGTGCAAAAGTTCGTCTGCTAGTCCTATTTGACGAAAAGAACATTATCCTAAGCGATACCAAAACATATACAGAACACACAATATCTGCCTTTTCCGCCACAGCAGAATAACAGCATATCTGTGTACTTGATTTTAGTCCAAAATAGGAAAACTGACAAGAAGTGTTAACAGAATGGAATGATTTGCACGGAACTATACAACCGCGCATTAATCGATCGCCTGCGCAGGTTGACTGGTTGAGTGAATAGGATTCGATCAAACTTTCGCAAAAAAACTCCTCTTTTCTTTGAATAACTGAAGAAAGGAGGAATAAAGAGGTTACACACCTCGTCTCAGTGATTATAAAAAATAATGGTCTCAGTTCGCGGTCATGAAAAAGCTCGCTAAAGCTCGCATTTTTCATGATCCGCTAACTTCGACCATTATTTTTAATAATCACTGAGACTCGGCATGTAACCTCTACTTATTCCCCCCTCTGCTTCTTTACCTCTGTAAACTTGTAGAGCTAGTTATTTTTCGATAATGACCCAGCAACCAAACAAATAACGAGCCAGCAACAGCCTGAATCCTCGATAGTGCAATGGGTTGAGAAGCTGTTCTGTTTTGGTACTACTTTTGCGACTGAAAAGTTCCGAACGCTCTATACGTACGAAGTATACATCTCTGGAGCAAACAATACAAACATACCGCGTTTAAATTAACAACTACAGGCCTGAACACATGAATCTCCATATAAAATCCATGAGTGTTGTTGTTTTCTGAATCTAGATCTGCCGTGCACAAACCGTTCATCACAAGCAAATTCCCAAGGCAAGTAACTCATACTCTAGCCGACAAGAGTAGTTCCCCTTCTTTTAACGCAGTTTCTTCGACAACACTGACTGCAATCCGACGGTCAGTTTTCAACAATATTTCATTTTATAAACAGATCACACGCAACCAAATGCACACACCTCATCAATTAAACAACATAAAGCGGTTTCATACACTATTTTCCCCGGAAAACTGAACTTCATACAGTAATTAACGTTGGAACACGGGTGCAAAAGTTCGTCTGCTAGTCCCATTTGACGAAAGAACATTATCTTAAAGCGATACTAAAACATAAACAGAACACACAATATCTGCCTTTACCGCCACAGCAGAATAAAAGCACATCTGTGTACTTGATTTTAGTCTAAAACAGGGAAACTGACAAGAAGTGTTAACAGAATGGAATGATTTGCACGGAACTATACAACCGCGCATTAATCGATCGCCTGCGCAGGTTGACTGGTTGAGTGATTCGGATTCGATCAAACTTTCGCACAAAAACTCCTGTTTTCTTTGAATAACTGAAGAAAGGGGGAATAAAGAGGTTACACACCTCGTCTCAGTGATTATTAAAAA
>NW_027126307.1:0-7311 GCF_037325665.1 Littorina saxatilis | reverse complement strand
AAAACTTTCCTCTCTCACACACTCTCTCTCTCTCACACACAGACACACAGACGGCACACAGACACAGACACAGACACAGACACACACACACTCACACAGGGAATTCTGCAAGCAAACCTCGAAGATAATCTTATTGCTTTAGTGTCTGTTTAACAAGTTCATAACTTCAAAATATCTTTGACGACGCGGCCCTCTACCCGTTCTTACTCAAGAAATCAAAGAACACGTAAATCAACCTCTTCAGACATCACTTTTCGCCCAAGATGAAGCTTTTGTTTTTTCTTTTCCCTCCCAGTCAAAAATGTATAGCGATTCTGTAATCACTCTAGAACCCGTTTTCTGTCCACTCCCCGAAACATTTCCGAGGAAGGAAATTTATTTTTTCATTTTCCTTGTCTACTCCACTGATCGAAACTGGGAGGTGGGCGTTTACTAGGTACTGTACCCTGTGCACAAAATTTGACCAAAAGCAGGGGGTGGGCGTTTACTTGATACTGGGTATATACAAGGTAGTTTACGGTACATCAAATCATAGTGTTCCGTCTGAGGAGGAATTCGTGAATACTCTTTCAGACATCAAACATCAGCTACTTGCACATAAAGAGAAGTTGTCAATATGCAGAACCAGTCAACTGTGGCTACAGAACCTTGACATGATGGTAGACATTCTCCGTCAGTCCATCAAAGATGAGAGAACAGGCAACTTTCGTCTGCATGTACGACGCCCTTTCAGTCCTTCAGGCCCTAGAGAACGACAAACACCCACAGCTGGCCAAAGCATTACAGATGGTCAGACAAACCAGAAGAGTTGTCCTCCAGTGGATACCAGCACACTGTGGGATACCAGGAAATGAAAGGGCAGATGAGCTGGCGAAAGAAGGAGCCGTGGAAGACCAACCTGAAAACAGTGTCAGCTTTAGTGAGCAGAAGACAATCATCAAGGCATTGATGAGGCCAAGGACAAACAGAGATGACTACCACACAATGTCCAGAGAGCAGCAAGTCAACCTCATCAGGCTGCGTACTGGCCACAACAGGCTCAATGCTCACATGAACCGAAAGTTCAAGCTGGCGCCATCACCAACCTGTGCCTGCGGTCAAGAAGACCAAACAGTGGAACACATCTTCCAGCGATGTCCCTTACTAGATGAGGAACGAAAAGAAGTGTGGCCGTCACAAACTGGCAACTCCCTTGCAGACCAAACAATACGGCAGTCGACAGGAGTTGGAGAAAACGACAACATTTATCACCAGTGCTGTGCTGGACCGTCTGATCGTGTAACCTCTGCGAACGCCAAGAAGAAGAAGAAGAAGAAGAAGTCTGCATGTACAGAGTGTCCTGGAAATGTTGCCACACTTTGCTGCGTCTGGACACACCAACTACTTGAAATGTGCTTGGCAGTATCTTCAGCACATGTCTGAGCTACAAAGAATACAACCTGCTGTATATCAGCAGCTCATGAAAGGCCACCACAACATCCGGCGCAGCGATCGATACTGGGCAGGACTGTCCTCAGACCTCGTTATTGGACAGCTTCTGATGCGCAGCTTAAAGACAAATTGAGGTTTGACGAGGGGAACAAGCATGGGTGAAAGTGAAAGACTGGTGTGAATACTTGGCATGCAGCGTGTGACAGGTGTGCCTTTCATTACAAGTGACCAGCATAAGGATTCAAGCAAGTCAAGACAGAAAAGGGAACACGCGGACACTAAGAAAATTCTGGAGTTTTTCCAGAGGAGGAATTCATTCAGCGGAGACGGAAAACTCTCTCCAGCGGAAAAGTCGCAAACGAATCTGTAAACGTGGACACAGTAAAACTACTGGGACAAATCGTCATTCAAGACATGGTTAGTGGGGTCTTCGCTTGCCGACCGTTCACACTCAAGAAGAGTGATCAGGCTGTCACCCAAGCCTTTGAGTCTGTGGTGTCCTCTCAAGGCGAGGCCATCAATGTTGACCCAACAATGTTCCAGCGACTAGTCAGGATCTTAGAGGCCACTCCAGAGCTGCTGCCATCAGCCTTTGAACATGAGCTCTCTAACATTCCAACATCTTTATTTGAGCCCTCAGATCTGCCACGAGAAGCCAGAAAGCACATTCTGGCTGCCCACATTTGGTTTCTCGCCAAACATGAAGAGGAAAACGTCCACGACGTACACTACGTCATCAACGGCAGTTTTCTTTTGCATCGTTTGGCATGGGGAAGGTGGGTGACATACAACCAGCTGATCGCAAGCTACGTGGACTACGTTGGACGAAGATACCACAAAGCCAGCGTTGTTTTGACGTCGAAACGGTCTTGTCTGCATAGCCCTGTGACGACGAGGAGGACGACGTCGATCAGCTGTGGTGACGTTTTCTACTGAATTGCAAAAAAAAAAAAGGAATGGCTTAAACCCCTAACAATAACAGTGTAAAGACGAATCAACAAGTGACAGTATTTTGTTATCTTATGTATCGTCGTCATATGAAATAAACAAACTGTCGGGTGTCATACCCTCAGTTTAGTAATTGATCGCCTCTTTCACATTTAGGGGGGTATGAAGCGACTTTGCCTAAAATGATGTTTTCAAAACACTCATTTTCTTGAAGCTGCTCACTCTGCTTTGGGGAAACATATGTAAGTAAGAAAAAAGGCCTTGTATTATTTTATATTTGCACACGGTGGCATAGCATGGGGGAATCGGATAATTTTCGTATAAAATGTGACTAGTCGTTTTGGGTTTGCACGGAAACAATCTGACTTTACAAGAGTTGCAGCTAACTATTTCCTACTTTGCCTTTTCTACTATCAAAAACGCCTTTAACGTGAAGCTTTATGAGACACCACGGCCTCAGTAACAGCCCACAGTTCGTTTTCTGTAGTGCTTGACCATTTTGGAAAAATCATGTACGCACATAATACTAAACAAGCAAAAAAATACGATTATCCCCCACAATATTTTTCTATATTTTGCATATGTGATTCTTGTATGTATATAGCACTCAAAAAACTTTAAATAGCTTGTAAAGGAATTATGTTGATGTTGATGCAATATTTGTCAAAATATGACCGGAGTAATAGACTGACAGCGTGGCGGTTCGCCGTCTTAGAGCACGTGTTGAACATTTTCATCCACCAGTTTGTGCCCACACAAAGGAAGGCAAGAACATACCGAGAGACAAAAGCCGCCAGACCACATTACAAACAGAACTCTACAATCCACAGGTGTTGCCTGGCGAGCTTGCTATAAATAGCTCACAACTTGTAAGGCGAACAACTCTGCAGAGTCTGCTGTGAAGGGCGACGGTAGTCTCCCTGTCACACTCGACCCCCTTTGAATGAACTTTGTCCCCAAAGTTCCGAACCATGGACCCGCCAAGCGTAGGTCCCTCCCAGGTTGGTTGAATGGGAACAGCACGAAAATGATTCAGTGGCCATAATGCCATTCATGAACATATCATGTCGAGTCCTATCCCTGTCGACGACGCCAAATGTAACCGAGTGCCGAAACACCACAATCACCTGTGAAGGCGAAATCCACTCAAACGGGATTGAGAATTTTAGAGCTTATTTCTAAGCCTTATAATAGGCCTAACTGTTATGGCTTCTCAAAGGAAGGCCAGAACATACAGAGAGACAAAAGCCGCCAGACCCCATCACAAACAGAACTCTACAATCCACAGGTGTTGCCTACAGACACACACACACACACACACACATACACACACACACACACACACACACACACACACACACACACACACACACACACACACACACACACACACAGAAGCCGTATATATCTATCTACAGGGTGGGCCATAAAAAGTGTCCACATTTAATTTGTAAATATTTTTCCTGTAAAGTGATATTTTCTTCTCTGGTTCAGATAGAATTTGAGACAAGCATCTTAGAATTCTGTTAAAGCCTGAATGGATCGCATTCCAGTACAGGAAAGGACCAAAATCGTTGAACTTTACTTTGCTACCAATTCTGTGGTTTTCGCCCAGCGCGCTTTTCGGAGAGAGTTCCTGGCACACACTGTCCATGTGCGAGAACTGTGAAGCGCCTCGTGGATAAATTCAAGAACACTGGTAGTCTCGCAGATAACAATAAAGGACATAGTGGTCGACCATTTTCTGCTAGAAGTCCAGCTAACATTGAAGCAGTAAGGGACCGTTTGCAGGAATCCCCACGAAAATCAACAAGGCGGCTGTCACAGGAAGTCGGTATCTCGAGGACATCTGTTCGAAGGATCATACACAAAGACTTAGGATTGTTTCCGTACAAGATACAAATTCTCCAACAACAAACTGATGCAAACAAAAGAGAAAGGTTAGAATTCAGTCAACGCATTTTTGAAAGAATTGAAAACAACCCAGGAGTTCTCGACCTCATTTTCTTCAGCGATGAAGCCCATTTTCATTTGAGTGGACATGTCAACAAACAAAACATGAGATTTTGGGCACCTAATCAGCCCCATGAACACATCCAGCCACCACTGCGAGACTACCAGTGTTCCTGAATTTATCCACGAGGCGCTTAACAGTTCTCGCACATGGACAGTGTGTGCCAGGGAACTCTCTCCGAAAAGCGCGCTGGGCGAGAACCACAGAATTGGTAGCAAAGTAAAGTTCAACGATTTTGGTCCTTTCTTGTACTGGAATGCGATCCATTCAGGCTTTAAAAGAATTCTAAGATGCTTGTCTCAAATTCTATCTGAAACAGAAAAGAAAATATCACTTTACAGGAAAAATATTAACAAATTAAATGTGGACACTTTTTATGGCCCACCCTATATATATATATATATATCAATTATAGAGATAGATGACAGTGGATTTTTCGATTAATAGATTCGACCTTAGCACTTTTACAGTGAGGACAACTTACGGGTACATGCAAGGAAAGCCGCGTTCTGGACAGTGCAGTGACCTTCTAAAAATAATAACGGGAATATCTGAAGCTGCTTGGAAGGAAGGGAGATAAACGCGCAAAACACTGGAGAAGATGAGGAAGAGTTACTGGGAATGGATGTACAGATAAAACATAAAAAACAAAATCGGTTCAGCGCTGCGCGCTGAGAGCACGTGTTGAAAATTCTCATCGACCAGGTTGTGTCCGGGGTCTACCTGAATATGCCCACCAAATTTGAAGCAGATCCATCGAGAACTTTGCCCGTGCATCGCGAACACACATACACACACACACACACACACACACACACACCACACCACACCACACACACACGCACACACACACACACACACACACACACACACACACACACACACACACACACACACACACAAACACACACACAGAGAAGCCGTATATATATACTGTTCAAAAAAAGAAACGCATAGCTTGTAATATTTGGTTAATTTAGTTATATGGCTACAAGGATATCCACCAAACTGCAGAAAATGTTTATCTGGTCGTCGACCTTTCGTCCATTGCCACAAGTGAGCTCTGCACGTGACGCATGCGTTATCAGTGGCTACAATGTCAAAATTGCTCATTTGGCATGACCACTCGTCATGCTTCAGTGTAATCTCGTGAAACTCGGGGAATATTGAGCTCTCACCATGTCTTCCAAAACCCATAAAAGCGGATTGTTCGCCACAAAGAAATCAGACGACAATTCAGCGACGAAAGATGGCCCGATTGAGCAGAGAAGACCGCCAAATTGCATTGGGTCGTTTACAAGCAGGCCAAAGTCAAAGTGTAATCGCCAGGCACTTCCACGTGTCCCAGAGCACCATCAGTAGACTGTGGGTCAGGTTTCAAGCCACTGGCTCCGTTGCTGACTTGCCACGAGCGGGAAGACCAAGGGCGACAACTGCTGCTCACGACCGCTTCATACGGCTCCGCCACCTCCGGAATCGTTTCCTGTCGGCCTCATCTTCTGTCCAGGCTCTCCCCGGGCCACACCGATTATCGGACCAGACCGTGCGGAACCGCCTGCATGAAGCTGGTTTGAGAGCTCGCAGACCTCACAGAGGAGCTGTCCTCACCCGCCGCCATCGCCAGAACCGAGTGCAGTGGGGCAACCAGCACCTTCGCTGGACCGTCCGGAATCACTGGAGACACGTGTGGTTCAGCGACGAGTCCTACTTCCTGCTCCAGCGACATGATGGTCGGAGGAGGGTCTACCGGAGAGTAAACGAACGTTACGCGCCCAACTGTGTGGATGAGGCACCCGTTCATGGTGGTGGAGGCGTCATGGTGTGGGGGGCGATCAATACCGCTGGAAGGAGCACCCTGGTGCACGTCCAAGGGCGCATAACTGCCCAGCGATACGTGGAGGAAATTCTGCGCCCACACGCCCTTCCTCTTCTGGCTGACCAGGATGCCATATTCCAGCAGGACAACGCTCGCCCGCACACAGCACGACTCACCACCCAGTTCCTCACCGACCACCATGTCAAGGTGCTTCCCTGGCCATCCATGTCGCCAGACATGAACCCGATAGAACACCTCTGGGATGAATTGGACAGACGTGTGCGCAGGCGAGAAGAAGCGCCGGCAAATCACCGCGATCTATTGCAGGCACTTCAGGAGGAGTGGGACACCATCCCACAGCAAGATATCCGGCATCTGATCCAGTCCATGCCCAGAAGGTGCCGGGCAGTTGTTGCTGCTCAAGGCAGTCACACCCCCTACTGACTTGACAGCCTCGGCACCCAATCGTATTGATTGACTGATTGATTTGAAGATGCAAATGAACTGTGTGTGCATTCAACTGTGTCCATACCAAATTTCAAACAAATAATCTAAATATTGGATTTTCTGTTAATTTTTTCGAAAAATAAAACAAATTTGGCAAGTAGCAACTATGCGTTTCTTTTTTTGAACAGTATATATAGATATATAGAGATAGATGACAGTGGATTTTTCGCGTGGCTATAAATAGATTCGACCTTTGCACTTTTACAGTGAGGACAACGGGTGCAAGGAAAGCGTTCAGGACAGTGACCTTCTAAAAATAGTAACTGGAATATCTGCAGCTGCTTGTCATACCGTAGCATTCTGATCAGTCATCGCTCAACGGCTATCGCCAGTTATCTCAGAGAATGAGTCGTACTCATTTTGACCTGAGTTCAGGGTAATACCGTATGCTGTGATCTGAAGATCAAACTTCAGATTTTGAAGAAGCTCTTTCTCATTCAGTATTCTTGCCAATACCGTACGGGATTGACGCCACACGAAGGAAGGGAGATAAACGCGCAAAACACTGCAGAAGATAAGGAAGAGTTACTGGGAATGGATCTACTGGATCTACAGAAAAACACGTGTTGAAAATTTTCATCGACCAGATTGTGTC
>NW_027126306.1:40000-52220 GCF_037325665.1 Littorina saxatilis | reverse complement strand
ATAAAGACAGCGCCCTGCCGATTTCTAACACGGTAAAATCAGTTTCCAAACCATATTTTCGTTCGTCATTTAACTGAGGAATATTTAAATTAAGAACTTTACTTTCAGCATCCTCCTCAACAAAATCCCATTTTTATCAAACACGTTATTGTAAAATCTCACTTGCTCCTGTAAAATTCCTTTTTGCGTCGTTATTGAGAGCCATTTTCATCTATTAATCTGTCCATAAATTTTCAATCAGCTTTCACTTTTTCCATATTTAAAAAATATAATATCACTTCACATGCACAATTCTATATAACATATTACAACCAAACACAATAGCAAATAAGCAAAAAACTCAGAACATGGTTTGAAAGGGTAGCTTTATTGGTCTTTTTTTCGAACGAATGTAAGGATCACTATATCCCGCCAAACCGCAACACGGTGGCCTAGTGGTAAGGCGTCCGCCCAGTGAGCGGGAGGTCGTGGGTTCGAACCCCGGCCGGGTCATACCTAAGACTTTAAAATTGGCAATCTAGTGGCTGCTCCGCCTGGCGTCTGGCATTATGGGGTTGGTGCTAGGACTGGTTGGTCCGGTGTCAGAATAATGTGACTGGGTGAGACATGAAGCCTGTGCTGCGACTTCTGTCTTGTGTGTGGCGCACGTTAAATGTCAAAGCAGCACCGCCCTGATATGGCCCTTCGTGGTCGGCTGGGCGTTAAGCAAACAAACAAACAAACAAACAAAATATATCTCGCCAACTAGAGTTATTACGGCTTGTTGATTTTGCCAATACAAAAGTCATTTTTTCTCACTTCATTGGTGCAAACAGTGTAATATTGTGTTGTAAATTCTATTGTTATGCGATTGTTGTTCTATTTGTAAGCATAAGAGAGAGAGAGAGAGAGAGAGAGAGAGAGAGAGAGAGAGAGAGAGAGAGAGAGAGAGAGAGATTTTTCACTCCATCAAAGTATCTCCTTTTGAATGCTAAATATAAGTCAGGGAATACGTCTAAAAATGGCCTCCAAATTCCAGGAAATATGTATATTACCTGGATATTTTAGGGAATATATATATATTCATTGAGTGAAACAGGGAATACGTATAAATCAAATCTCTTATATTATTAAAAGCTGCATCAAAAGGTGTGCAACATTGATATCGGGACTACACAAAATAGAATGTTTATATAATGGGTGGTGGTGGATAATGCTGTCTGGATTAAAATATAAAAAGAGGTAAACAGGTGGCGAACTGTTCAGTTTCACTGACGGTTTAGTCTTCAGTGACAATGCAAATAACAAATCAGAGGTGATTCTTGCTAAACATCAAGCTTTTATTTATTCGTATGAATTTAGCAATGAAAAACGGATTGACAATTAAGGGTAAAGAGAGAGGGGGGGAGAGAAAGAAGGAGGGGGGAGAGAGGGAGGGGGGAGAGAGGGAGGGGGGGAGAGAGGAACGGGGGAAGAGAGGCAGGGCGAGAGAGAGGGATGCGTGGGGCTGGCGGTGGGGGTTGGGGGGGGGGGGGGGCGTGGAGAGGAGCAGCTAGTCGTAGAGCGGTTCGACTCGCGCAGTGGCTATACATTACACGGTTCGCGTGCCATCAATTAGCACGTCGTCAAGCAGGTAACCCGCTGAGAAACCTACTGGAGAGCTAGAGAGACAGCTGGACGCATTCCTTGTTTATGGTCAGCAGATTAATGTACTGCCACACTGAGATTGAAGTCGCAGAGGGTTACATCGGACTGGGTGGCCGAGTGGTAACGCAGTTGCGCTCGGAAGCGAGAGGTTGCGAGTTCGACCCTGGGTCAGGGCGTTAGCAATTTTCTCCACCCTTTCCTAACCTAGGTGGTGGGTTCAAGTGCTAGTCTTTCGGATGAGACGAAAAACCGAGGTCCCTTCGTGTACACTACATTGGGGTGTGCACGTTAAAGATCCCACGATTGACAAAAGGGTCTTTCCTGGCAAAATTGTATAGGCATAGATAAAAATGTCCACCAAAATACCCATGTGACTTGGAATAATAGGCCGTGAAAAGTAGGATATGCGCCGAAATGGCTGCGATCTGCTGGCCGATGTGAATGCGTGATGTATTGTGTAATAAAAATTCCATCTCACACAGCATAAATAAATCCCTGCGCCTTGAATATGTGCGCGATATAAATTGCATAAAATAAAAATAAAATAAATAAATCCCTGCGCTTAGAACTGTACCCACGGAATACGCGCGATATAAGCCTCATATTGATTGATTGATTGACATCCTCATATAGTCACAGTATACTGACACCAGTCCTAGCATGATAGAGCGGCTGTCACTATAGGTGTCTCTCTTTGTGTGTCTGTATCATATTACTTGTGATTAAAACAAAAAATGCCTGATAGGAAACAAATAGAAAAAAATGTTATGACAGAGATTCCCCTAATATTTCCGAATGTCATTTCTACAATGACGCTTTGAATAACGTCTTGATAAAAGTTGGTTGACGTGAAATGTGGCTTGAAAAAAAAGAGCATTAAAACCTTTAACGTAATGCAACAAGCAGAGAATGCAGAGAATATGGAATATTAGCTGTCATAGGGGCACGATACCAGTTAATCACGTTTAACCGAATGTTTGGAGATTCGAGAGTGGAGGGTGTCATTATTGAAGAGAGAGAGAGATGGAGAGAGAGGAGAGTTGGGAAAAGAGAGAGTGTGTGTAAGAAGGTGAGAGACAGAGGGCGATGGGGAGAGGTTGAGTGATCATATGAGGGGTGTTGTCAATATTAGAAAGATAGAGGGGGAGAGAAGGAGAGAGAGATGGGAGGGTGAAGAAAGAGAGAGAGTGTGTAAGATGCCTCCATAAGAGATGTAGCCTAGAATAAAAGCAATGTCCCTCGATGCATGTATTATTTCTCTTAACGAGTATAAAATAAGTTATGTAAGTCATTTTTCGTAGGCCTAATATGAAAACAATAATGTTGAAGTCTGAATCCAGTATCATTATTTTGAACTGTTTCGGTCTATACATGTAGTCTGCTTAAAGCAGAACGCTTCCGTGTAGCATAAATATATATCTTTCATGTTCTCTTGGGACGGGCCAGGGAATGTGTTACAAACTAACGCTTGCTTATTAGCAAGCCCAGTCAGTTCTGTACGCGAGTAGTGAAACATGATAGCGGTCAGTGGATCAGTTACCAACATTCCTACTGACATCTGGTAGTGATTTAGTCTTGATGGTGATCGGTGCTTTCCTTCGTTAGCCACTGGACTTGTCAGTTACATTTTGACGATTATCTGAGCGACCCCTTTTACAGAAAATTCAAATAGCAACCGAACCCATTCATGGAAGATCATATAGGATGTACATTAGGTCCCTAATCACGAAGACGGTCACCTAGAAACTCGCTCAAATATGTGATTTTTCTTGATACATTGTTAACTAATCTAAAAGATTGGAGTTTTCCTAACAATACACACACACACAACGTATTCGTTTTGATAACAAAAATAATGATATGGCATGTATCAATAGCCGGCATGTGATAAAGGGGTAACAAAATAATAATTAACAAGTGACCATAAGGATCCTAATACTTTCCGTTTATCATCTCGTGCTGTGGTTGTTGTTTTATTATTTAAAGTCTTCTTCATCGAAATGATAAGACATCTCGGGCTGATTGGCCCTGATATGGCTCAAAAGAGTCGGCTGGACCGAAAGCAAATATCAAGTAAAGTATCTGGGGCTGATAGAACATATAGACCCTAACGGGTGTAAAGTGAGCATATATTAAAACCCTTCCTGGCCGGATAATATGGTACCTAGGGTCACCAAAGTTCATAGCTTCTCGGCATCGACTCCGATGAGCATGCTTCCGAATAGTGGTGTCACCAGTTTTATCAGTTTTGGAGAAAAGTGGGTGCAAACGAAAACATTTAAACCATGCCTGACGGGATAATGTTGGCACTAGGATCATCAAACTACAGAGCAAATCAATATCAATCACCACAAACTGGGGCCTTAATTTCGGAGAAAATAACTGTGTCCTTACTGGAGACAATTGAGTTTGTTTGTTTGTTTGCTTAACGCCCAGCCGACCACGAAGGGCCATATCAGGGCGGTGCTGCTTTGACATAGAACGTGCGCCACACACAAGACAGAAGTCGCAGCACAGGCTTCATGTCTCACCCAGTCACATTATTCTGACACCGGACCAACCAGTCCTAGCACTAACCCCATAATGCCAGACGCCAGGCGGAGCAGCCACTAGATTGCCAATTTTAAAGTCTTAGGTATGACCCGGCCGGGGTTTGAACCCACGACCTCCCGATCACGGGGCGGACGCCTTACCACTAGGCCAACCGTGCCGGTTAGACAATTGAGTACATGTATACGAAATAGCATTTCCTGACGGGATAATTTTGAGTGACACCAGGGTCATCGATCCGCAGGACATAATTATGAGCGTTTATTCCCATGGACCTCGAGCTCATAGCCAAAATGAGTTTCAATAGCTTTACCTATTTGGGAGAAATGAGTACATATATATGTTAGTCATATTGAGAACAGACACAAGTCAAACGGGATAATTGCACTATGATCAACAAACTACTTTGTTTGAATGCAAATGTGTTGTTTGTCCCCCAGAGGGTGGACGTTTGCGTTTGTTCCGGTCAGTCTATATGTCACACAAGTCACTAAAATATCACTCACGCGAACTGTCAGGAAGCAAAATAGATAAGTTGGTAAATTGCTCTCCTAACGTGACAAAACGAAAGTGTCTGAGGCAGGAGATCGAATCCCATTGGCGTCGTTAATTTTTAAAAAAAAGCTCACTGGGTGACGCAGGGGTTTGTCGGGCCTGTTCTTCTTAGGGGTTGGGGAGGGGGGAGGTGTTGCGTTGTTGTTGGGGTTTTTTGGGGGAGAAGAACATTGCAGTTATGATAAAAAAAAATTCTGTCAATATTTGTCCCGCGCTAATCTGTGTGAAATCGCTTACCGTTGCCAATCATAATTCATATATTAATACAGGTACTGGTAGCCTCAGTCACACGAAATTGCTAATTTCTGTGGTACTGGGCAACTTTCACGTTATTCCTTTTGCATGGGCATAGTGGAGGCCACCTCAATCAGGACTGGCTGGGACTAATGTGTTTATTTTTTTTAATTAAGTGGGTTTATTTGAACATTAAATATTTTTACCTACCGCCGGATGCCCTTAGGCACCCCTGAAGCTCGACATGCAGCCGTCCGGGATAAAACTGCCCGAGAATCCAATAAACACTTTAGACAACACAGTATCATGTCAAATCAAGTTCACTCTCAAACCTATCAAGTTATTATTGTTGTTACTTATTGGAATGGCAAACGGAACATCCATTGCCTATGGTTTTTGTAATGTCATAGCTGTATTTCTCCCTGAAACTTTTGCAAATTATTAGTAGGCCAGTTGGTTAGGACACTCTTGCTTCATCACGTTCTAATCACGCACGTTCGAATCCACGCGGTGTCACTTTTTTTTCTCCCTTTCCCCTACGCTACATTACTTTTCAGGGAATGTGTGCTGTTCATTGTTATTTTATTTTACTGATACGTTTTTTATAATTTAATTCGTCATCCAGCGGGGACGTTTGCGATTGTTCCATTCCGTAAGTATGTATGTATGTCACAATATAGGAACTGCGATAAATCCTGAACGGCTAAGTATTTTTCAACCAAACTTTGTAGGTAGATGTAGACACACGATAGCCTATTGCGTGCAACATTTATATTGGATAGGTCAAAGGTCAAGGTCATTACGGGGCCCGATGGTCAAAATACATAATCAG
This sequence comes from Littorina saxatilis, assembly GCF_037325665.1. Classification (NCBI taxonomy): domain Eukaryota; kingdom Metazoa; phylum Mollusca; class Gastropoda; order Littorinimorpha; family Littorinidae; genus Littorina; species Littorina saxatilis. The sequence goes on along the minus strand of NW_027126306.1, from coordinate 46,423 downwards.
CCATGTCTCCCAAAGTTCTGGGAATATTTCAATGAAACTTTTTTTCATTACATACTCTGAGGACGGGTCTACAAAATAGCAGTTAAAAATTACATAATCACAGCAAAAATGTTTTTCTCAGAAAATCGAGTTGAATTTTTTCTTCTTTTTTTCCCCCTTAAGTTGAAGGGACTAATGTGCTGCGTCTTCATGTTTAATTTCATTTAAAAAAAATGGTTGGCTGGTTCCAAAGTTATAAGGGTTTTAACCATCATATTTGTGGTAATCATATGACTGATAGTTATAAGGCTTCGCTGATCAGGGGAGCTAATCTACTCCACTGAATCACCATCGCTTTGAAGCTATGAATACAATAATAAATCAGTCATGATTCAGACAAGATAAGTCGACCATTGCAACAATAATAGCAATTGATAATGGTATGGATTCGCATAGACACTTTAATATCCACACCATCAGTGATTAATGAAAATCATAAAACATTTGTTACATCCCGTGAGGAGCACGAGTATTGCTAGTGATAATAATAATAAACATTTAGAATCCGAATACTTCCTAATGCAAGGAGCCCTAGTCGTTTACATAAACCGAAGATGGGGAGGTAGAACTTTTCTCTCCCTTCTTCAATGCTAGCGTTCTTGGCCAGGGCACGGTAACTTGATACCAACACGAAAAGGAACGCTGAAACCATGGTCCTGTGGCGCCGCTAACCCGTAACCGGTGGTCAGCATCTGAGTTACAGTGCTAGCTCGGCGAAGCCACGGCGAAAGGGCTACGGCTGTAACCCGATAACGGCACCGGCTAATAACAAGTTCACGCTGATATCAATGGCCTTGCTGCATCGCCAACTACCCTTCTGAGGCTCGGGCACCCCGCTGCACCAGCCTCTCCTTTCACCTCTACTTCTGGTGGCCCAATCGGAGGTTCCTCTGCTAGCCACCGATGCTCTGGTTGCTTCAACTTTACGTGATATTTGACATCCTTGACCTCTGATAACATCTAGCCTTGTGTAGAGCACTTGATCACAAAATCAGGACTATTATAATTAAGACAAGTACTATACACTTATAACTTTTTTCATATTTTTTTCTTGCTGTTTATTTTTAGTATTATCATAAAACCATTAATATTACAATTAAGTTCTCATGACCCACAATCTTGACAATAACTGAAATAATGACATCAGTGACTATGCCTTGAAGCTCTTGGACAACATTCAAGTGTGTGATATTTATACTGATATTACTGACTTGAAAAATAACTGTGAAGTAAAATGCTTATACTGTCTTAATATACTGTTTAAAACGTTCGCCAGAGACGTTTCTGTTTAATTTTGGTAGCACTTATTTGAGCCTCGTGCTTTTGTGTTTCTTCATCTTGCCCTTTCTATTGTAATTCGGACTGTTGGATAAATATGTATTTAAACCAAAAGAAGGCGTACTTCTCTTTTTAACTGTCAATAGTTCGATGAAACAACGCATCAGTTCAGGCGCAGTCAAGTCCAGACAAGCCCCTGTCAGTCACTCCAGTACACGCGTTCGGAATGCACGACAAGCTTGATACGGTTAGTTAAACACTTCCCCTCCGCCTTTGGTAACTTGACACTGATAGCGCGGCGGGGAGGTAGCTCAGTTGTTAGCGCGCTGGCTTTGTAGCCAGTCGGTCGCTATCAGCGTGGGTTCGATCCCCACGTTCGGCGAGAGATTTATTTCTCGGAGTCAACTTTGTGCAGACTCTCTTCGGTGTCTGAACACCCCCGTGTGAACACATGCGCACGAAAAAGATCCCACGTTCACAGCGAAAGTCTCAGGGCTTGGAAAACACGAAGACACGCATGCATCATCTCTCGTCTCCGATTATAATGATCGTATTTCGATACTTTGACGAGACAAACCCAATGCTGGTGTGTCGAAGAAGACAGCCACAGCGGGCTTGTTCGAATCAAAGTATCACACCATAACTTCAACGTATTACCAATACCTGTCCCAATATAGACCAGTTGGTCTAAGAGGACGTTAAACCCTAAAAGTCAGTCACACTGATAGCCGAAGGCGCAGCTCCTTTACCCAGTCCATAAAACAAGAGGCACATACAATACACGCACAGGGGTAGAGGAGACGAAATAGGCGAATAAGAATAATCAGATATGTAATAGTTTTACTGCATTATAACAAACATTTAGGTGTTAATGTTGCTATTTTAAATTAAAGCCATGCTTTTTTTTGTTTAAACTGTGGCGTCATTTTCTGGTTTTGTTTTTGTATCCGGGGTTGTAAGAATTTACATGACAAATACAGGCATGTGATCATGCAGCCGAGTTGCAATGAGAAAGGCAACACAGATTCAGGCAGTTCGAGTTCATCATTAAAATTGTCTACTGTTGGTCTTTGGCATGGTGCGTGTCAAGACCTCACAGTCAAGCTGGGAAGAAACCCTAGGTAGTGGAAGGTTACCGCTGTTCTCCCCTCACACTCTCTGTAACTCTCACGGTCCCTCTTTCTCCTCCCCCCCCTCTCTCTTGTATCTTATAATAAATTTAGAGTACAAATATATATCTCTCTTTCCCCCTATCTCGATTTCTCTCCCTTTCCCTCCTCTCTCTGTTTCCCTCTTTCCTCTATCAATAAATTTAGAATACAAATTTTTTTTCTCTCTCTCTCTCTCTCTCTCTCTCTCTCCCTCTCTCTCTCTCTCTCTCTCTCTCCCTCTCTCTCCCTCTCTCTCTCTCTCTCTCTCTCTCTCTCTCTCTCTCTCTCTCTCTCTCTCTCTCCTTTTTAGAATGCAGTGAACGTTTCGACATTTATAATTGTTACAAAACATGTTTGGAAAAAGAGAAATACATTGAATTAATCGAAGATATTAAGTACAGAGTTGCTCTTACTCGTTTCCGCGCAGGAGTATCCGAAATCAACGCTCACAAGTTTCGGAACACACCAAACCAAACGACAAGAAACTGTCCTCTCTGTACAGCTGATAAAGAAGATGAACACCATGTTGTATTTTTATGTCCTTTTTATCAAGACCTTCGAGCAAAGTATTTAACAATCTCGATCTCTAAGACGCTGCAACAACAACTTGTGTATTTCTGTGGCAGTAATGAGGATAATTTGATGAACAGCTTCAGCAGATTTGTGTTCTTCATGTTACAGAAGAGACGAACCCTTAGAAATCAGGTTCAGTGACATGTCATCAGGGTCTTAATGTATTTGTTGAATTTTATGCGTGACTATAATTTATAACTGTGCAGATACTAATGCTGTTATTTTAACCACTATTGTAAGGGGCTGTGGCCTTAGACAATTAAAGATTTGTTCTTGTTCTTGTTCTTGTTCTTGTTCTCTCTCTCTCTATCTCTCTCTCTCTCTCTCTCTCCCATCTACTAATAGTATTCCTTCTCCCCTCACGCTCTCTGTATCTCTCATGGTCCCTCTTTCTCTCTCTCCCCCCCCCCCTCCTACCTCTCTCTCTTATCTTATAATACATTTCTCTCCTCTATCAATAAATTTAGAATACGATATTATCTCTCTGTGCCTCTCTCTCTTACTGTCGTTGCGCGCGCACGCTTATTATGAGATAAGGGAGGTAGAGGTAGGGGGGGGAGGGGGGGAGAGGGAACGTGAGCTAGAGACGGAAAAAGTGAGGAGAGAATACTATAAATATATATTATGTAATAGAGAGAGAGAGAGAGCGAGAGAGATATAAAAGAAAGAGAGAGAGATGAGAGAGAGAGAGAGAGAGCGAGAGAGAGAGAGAGAGAGAGAGAGAGAGAGAGAGAGAGAGAGAGAGAGAGAGAGAGAGAGAGAGAGAGAATTGAATTGAACTTTATTTAACAAGGATTAAGATTTAAGGCTACGCCTTTTCTTACAATCTGTCCTTGGGACGCATAGACACACAATAATATAATTAAAAAAAATTAAAAAAATATAAAAAAATAAAAAGTTAAAAAGTCAAGGAGGTCGGAAAACTGCAGCACGTGATAATAAAGATGACGATGATGATGATGATGACGATGATGATGATGATGATGACGGTGATGATAATGATGAAGATGAGGCATGAAGAGCATACATATGTGGTTATTCATAAAATCAAATGCATACTATGCAGGTAATAATAAATACAAGCTGGTAGCAATCGAACATGTAGCAATTATGAGAGAGAGAGAGAGAGAGAGAGAGAGAGAGAGAGAGAGAGAGAGAGAGAGAGAGAGAGAGAGAGAGCGAGAGAGAGAGAGAGAGAGAGAGAGAGAGAGAGAGAGAGAGAGAGAGAGAGAGTATGTAAAGCGCTTAGAGAACGTCAAGCGCTGTATAAATCTCCCATATAAATAAATAAAGGAGTGAGAGAATACTATAAATATATTATGGAAAAGACAGAGAGAGAGAGAGAGAGAGAGAGAGAGAGAGAGAGGGGGGAGAGAAAGAGAGAGAGAGAGAGAGAGACTGACACTGACACAGTTTAATTGAATATGGGCCTACAGCCCCTTTCAATGGGGGGGGGGGGGGGGGTACACATAAATCACAGGAAAAAAAATAGAAAACATGATATTTAAACGTATGCAAAATACACAGTGGTTTGTTCCAAGCATTGCTGCTTTCCTCTATCAATAATCTTGCACATCAATGCTGCCTAATATACACATACAACCGAGAGAGAGAGAGAGAGAGAGAGAGAGAGAGAGAGAGAGAGAGAGAGAGAGAGAGAGAGAGAGAGAGAGAGAGAGATGCCTAATAAAGTTTGTTTTCAGGCCTATTCACTTCACTATTGGTCATTCTTTGTAAAAGATTGTTTCTACTCAGTTATTTACTGTCAATGATGCTTGAGACACAAGAGAACGATTGCTGTTATTTTTAAATCTGCAGTGATAACTTTTAGGTTGTGTGTAAAAAGTTGGTTCTGTACGTATATTTCATACGTTAAGTACCTTTGAAATTCAAACCGCTACTACTTGACAAAATGATGAGCCTTATTTACAAAAATAAAGGATCGTAGTTCAAACTGTCTGTCTATGAATGTCTGAATTGAATGTGCTGTCCCGATATACAGGTCGAAATAATATGGCCACCAACATCTCTATTTCTGTGTAATAAAACCTTGGAACCGCAGGCGACGTTAAGTACCGCTATGTCCGTACGGAAAGCACTAAGTACCGCTATGTCCGTACAGAAAGCACTAAGTACCGTTGGTCAAAACACCCGACTACTCCCAATTTGGGCTATGTTTCTACTCAGTTATTTGCTGTCAATGATGATTGAGATACAAGAGAACGATTGCTGTTATTTTTAAATCTGCAGTGAGAACTTTTAGCTTGTGTGTAAAAAGTTGGTTCTGTACGTATATTTCATACGTTAAGTACCTTTGAAATTCAAACCGCTACTACTTGACAAAATGATGAGCCTTATTTACGAAAATAAAGGATCGTAGTTCAAACTAACATGCCTACATATAAACATCATAAACAACACACAAAAGTATTATGTACATGGGTTTTAACATCGCAGGTACTTAGCGCGGTACCTAGTGCAGCCAAGGTCTATGCACGGTACCTAAGGCCCTCTCATACGGACATGCCGGTACTTAGCGTCAGCCTCGCACACACACACACACACACACACACACACACACACACACACACACACACACATACACCACGACCCTCGTCTCGATTCCCCCTCTATGTTAAAACATTTAGTCAAAACTTGACTAAATGTAACAAGAAAACGCAGACACCTCATCTCTCTTCAATGTGAAAGCAGACTGACGTGTCAGTAGATTTGATAGCCCCTCTACATCATTCCCAAATGATTTAAACCTCTCCGACGACTAATCGAACTTGTGGGAAAAACACGCAGTGCACGCTATATTTGACACGCAGCCCGCTGTCGGCTGACGTCCATTATAATCGAAAAAAGAATATACATTCGCAAGCTTAAAGACGTAAGATATCGACTAAACCCCAAGACGTCTCTTTATGAACCTCTCTTTCGAAGTTAAATTTATGACGTCAAAAGCGAAACGACGTTCAAATTTACGTCATACCTATACCGTGAATATAATGGCGTCACGTAAAAACTCTGTCACTTCTTCTGCATGTCTCTTGAAGAAGTGACAAAGAATTTCAAGAACGAAGTTTATCTCGGTAACATAAACATATCAGCAGTAGAAAATTAATCGGAAGGTCACCGCCTGGATGTGCATGTATCGGTGTCGTATTTCATTAAAGTAACACGATTTCAGCAATAAACCTGGGCGAAAGAAAAATAACAAACATCGGGAAAATTATTGATGAAAGGTTTGACCTGAGAGAAATGACACCAAAGCAATATGAATCAAATATGAAACGTAAAAAGGAAACGGAACGGTGGAGAAATCGATAAAACAAATCAACTTTTGTGTACGCTTCTTTGTGATCACGTGCTCCTACTC
>NW_027126306.1:0-35000 GCF_037325665.1 Littorina saxatilis | reverse complement strand
ATACACACACACATACACACAAACTTACGCACACGTACAAACATATACACTCTCTCTCTCTCTCTCTCTCTCTCTCTCTCTCTCTCTCTCTCTCTCTCTCTCTCTCTCTCTCTCTCTCTCTCCCCACGAACAAAAATCAATAAGTTTCACTTAACATTGCCCTCCCTCCATTTGTACACCCACCCCCACCCTACCTTCCTAAATCAAATTGAAATGAAATTGGTTGGGGTGAAGAGAGGGGCAGAGCTCACACAAAAAATAATGTCTGACGCTTGTTATAACGTCAGCTGGTTGCGTCATTACGTATACCTCCCATCTCCGTCTGACGCACGAGTAATACCTCCATTCCACACAACCGTTCTAGGTCCCGTTCCCGTACCGACCAAGGACGGCTGCCACAACAATGGAACGCTGCGCAAACGGCCGTTTTTGGCATCTTTGAGCAGCGTCTGACCATAGTGGCAGCCGTCCTTAGTCGGTACAGGAACGGGATCTAGAACGGATGTGTGGAATGTGGGTATGACAACTCTGTGTGTGAGAGCGCTACAGTTGTTTTAAGTTCCTTTAACGATCCAAGCGTTCCGCTACCGATGGGTTAAGGTTCCATTACCGTTCATTCTGATCGGGAGGGGAACGGCTAAAATGTTGAACATGCAGCCCAAACTCAACCGTCCCTACCGACCCTACCGTTCAAAGCAGTTCCGTTAACGATCATTTACGTTCTATTGCGGTTCCCTCCCGTTCTTCTCAGGCTTTAGAATGTTACATCGCATCTTAAAGACGCAGTCCTTCTCATATAAACCATTCGGCTGACTACCAGCACGGTTGGTCTAGTGGTAAGGCGTCCACCCCGTAATCGGGAGGTCGTGGGTTCGAACCCCGGCCGGGTCATACCTAAGACTTTGGCAATCTAGTGGCTGCTCCGCCTGGCGTCTGGCATTATGGGGTTAGTGCTAGGACTGGTTGGTCCGGTGTCAGAATAATGTGACTGGGTGAGACATGAAGCCTGTGCTGCGACTTCTGTCTTGTGTGTGGCGCACGTTATATGTCAAAGCAGCACCGCCCTGATATGGCCCTTCGTGGTCGGCTGGGCGTTAAGCAAACAAACAAACAAACAAACAAATTCGGCTGACTATCTCTGATCTGTCCAGGTTTTTTCGTGGGATAAGCCTTGAACATATCCCCCCATTTCGTTAAGATAAGATAAGGAAAATGTAATGTCCATTTAAAGTTTTCTTATCTTATCTGAACAAAATGGAGGGACGTTCTTATCCCACGTCGGAACGTCCCTCCATTTGGCTACTTACCAAAAATCAACACCCTGCAGCTGACTGCTTGCTTTTGGTAAGCTGTATTTTTTATGAATTAATTTCCAAGTAGGCACCAGTGCCTTTTACGCAATTAATGATGGGAAAAAACTGGCCACTGTGCGCAGAGAGCACCCAGACTGTTCATTGTGTTGGTATCTGATCGTGTTCATTGTGTTGGTATCTGATCGTGTTAATTGTGTTGGTATCTGATCGACACAGTCCTTCTCATATAAACCATTTGGCTGACTGTCTCAGATTTTCCAAGGCTTTTACGAGGGATAAGACCACCTTTCCACTTGGTCCCATAGCAAAAGTCAACACCCTGACTGCTTGCTGTGGTGAGTTGGAAATGTTGTTATGAATTAAAATTTCCGAAGAAAGCACCGACATTAATTCTTAAAAAAAAAAAAAAAACCATTGTACACAGAGAGTACCCGCAGTGTTCCCTTTTGGTATCTGGTCGAGCCTTAAAGGCACAGTAAGCCTCCCGTAAACCATCACAGAGCTCCCCGAGCGTCTAAATACAGTACAAGCATACTTCCATTTGGACGCTCACCGAACGGGAACATCCTGGCTGCTTTCTGTCGAGCGTGAGACATTTTCAAAGAATTTATTTTCGTAGACTTGTTCCGTTAACAACAACGGCGCCTCGTTTTTGCGCTAGACCTAACTTTTAAAATCTAAATAATAAATTGACAGCTTGTTACACAAACATTCTTTAATCATAAAAGAATTCGTTTTTCATCAAGACAAGATCAGAACAATTCGAAGTTGTGAAAGTTTAAAAAAAGAAAAGCCCGGAAGCAGGGTCACGCAAGGGTCGTAGCAGACGACGGCCGGTTTATCAGTGCAAATCGCCGTTCCTCTCAACAGTCAAAAGCCATCGCTAGAGTTCTTGTGAACCACAGCCGTTGTTTCGTGCATAAAAAAAACGTGCTATTGTAGATAAGCTCACGTCGAGTCGCATTCAAATGACTAACTATGACGACTGCATTGTGAAAAGGGAAAACTGGATCACACGGGTTCACGATGGCTCAGGGGTAAGATAAACCACGCAAAAATAAATTCTTTGAAAATTGTTCGCTCTTTACGGAGGGCACCTAGGATGTTCTCAATTGGTGAGTGTTTAAATGAAATGGTGTTTGTACTGTGTGTAAAAGCCTGACCGTATATGTAATGGTTTACGGGAGGCTTACTCTGCCTTTAAAAGACAAAGTCCTTCTCACATAAACGATTAGGCTGACTATCTCATATTTGTCAAGACTTTTACGTGGGATTAGACCATCCGTCCGCATGGTCACATACCCACATTTAATATCAATAGCAAGGCTGCTTCTTGTGTATGCAGAGCTGGATTTTCTTTCCTTTCGTGCTGAATCGATATTGCAAATACAGTGGAACCCCATTTTAAGACCTAAAAGAAATCTCAGAAAATCAGGGTTTTAAAAGAAGGGAGTCTTGAAATGGGGGTAAATTTACACTGTACTGGCGGGGATGTAGCTCAGTCGGTAGCGCGTTCGGCGAGAGATTTATTTCTCAGAGTCAACTTTGTGTGCAGACTCTCCTCGGTGTCCGAACACCCCCCGTGTGTACACGCAAGCACAAGACCAAGTGCGCACGAAAAAGATCCTGTAATCCATGTCAGAGTTCGGTGGGTTATAGAAACACGAAAATACCCAGCATGCTTCCTCCGAAAACGGCGTATGGCTGCCTAAATGGTGGGGTAAAAAACGGTCATACACGTAAAATTCCACTCGTGCAAAAAAACAAAACACGAGTGTACGTGGGCGTTTCAGCCCACGAACGCAGAAGAAGAAGAAGAAGAAGAAGAAGAAAATGGAGGTAAATTTACAAAGGTTATGAACAGAAAGTCTGAGAAAACAAGGACTTAAAAGGATGGAAGTCTTAAATTGGGGGGGGGGGGGGGGTCTTAATAGGTGGGTTCCATTGTAGTACCCGTTACAAAATAAATTCAGCCCAACAATTACCACTACATAAACCTGGCCGTATATTTTTGATTTAGGTCAAAGTGCAACGATGTCCTTACTAATGAAAACGATCCCATAAACCACCACAGAGCAGCCCAGGAATCCACAAAGGATCTTCTTTTTCGTTCGTTGGATGCGACTCCCACTCGTACACTCGAAGGCACGAATGGGCTTTTCCGTGCATGGTCCGGGATGCCTACACAGGCTACTGAGTGTTTCGTGTTTCTCTAGCCAACCGAACTCTGCAGGGATTTACGGAATCTTTTTCCATGCGTACTGTCTTGGTCTGATGCGTGCTTGCACATGTACAGTAGGCGCCATTGGGGGCCCTAGAGTAGCTCAGGTGGTAGAGCACTGGACTTGTGATCGAAAGGTCGCTGGTTCGAATCCGGGCCGGGACGGGTCAACTTTATGTGCAGAACCAGAAACGGTATCCATCTCCCACCCCCGTGTCACCACAGTGGCACGTAAAAGACCTCGGTCATTCTGCCGTAAGTGCAGATGGCTGATACCGCCTAAACACGCATACACTTGTGTATCTTATCTAAAGTCGGGTTAAAACCCGGGAACATGCCCCTAATGGCTTTGCCGTGAGGGCGCCATTGTCGCGCCAACTGTTGCAAGTCATTTTTTTCCTCATTTTCAAACAGATGTACCAGAAAAGATACATCGACAAGAAAAACGGTTTAAAAACGAGGAGTTGGCCTGACTGTGACGCGTTTCTTTTGCCGCCAACTGTACAGTATATACACAATTGCACTAGCAAATCTGTACATGAGTTGACCTGGGAGATCGATCGGACAAATGTCCACCCTTAACCCACCAGGCGCTGTATTCGAACACCGAACCATCCACACGGACTGCTTAAGGGCAGAATATACCTGCGCAGTTTCAGCGGCACAGACGACGCACTGCATGCCTATTATTGAAGCTGCGATAGGGATTATGACGAGTACCTGGCCTGTTTTCCTTTCACGCGACGTGTAGCGGGCTGGGATAATCTGCAGTGCGTCGTCGGTCCTGTTGAAGTTATATAGGTGAGCGCCAGGCCTTAGGTTACGCGACCACAAGGCTACGCGACCGTCTTATATGGTGGAATAAATGCAACGGCGTTTTTCTTTGCAGCAAACACTCTCCGGACGATATCGGCAAATTAAATAAATTGAATGAATAGAATGGCACATGCATTAAAAAATTTAAAGGATGGAGAAAAGAGAAAGTGCTTAAAGGCTAACGTCGCTAAATGTATCTCTGTGGCCTTTTATTATAGCAAGGCTTTGTGTTCTCAAGATGGATGTTTTGCTTTAAAAATAAAAGAAAAATAGAAAAAGTGGTCATAAGTTTCCCTGAACACGTCAGTACTTCAAACCAACGCCATGAGACAGTGAGAAAAAATTGAGATGGAAAGAAGTTACACAGTGTAGCATTAATTATGTGAGTCACTGTAAATGTCAAATGAAAACAGCTCACCGTGTCCCAGACTTGAGTCACAAGTAGTAAGTGCGATCTTCCAACTCTCTGACGCATTTCAGATTTACGAATGAGCGAGAATGAAAGTTGTTTGTTCATCATGATGAAAGTCAATGGGTTTTTTTGCCGAATACCTCTCACTCAATGCCGTTGTCTATATCCAGAACGCTTACCTCCGTTTACTTCGTGACAATTATCTACGATGGAGCGAGGAAGAAAGCCGTTTTTTTCGTGGATGTCAATGCTTTTTGGCTCACGTAAGTGTAGCCTATGCGATGCTAACTTTTGTCTGTCTGTGCGTGCGTGCGTGCGTGCGTGCGTGCGTGCGTGCGTGCGTGCGTGCGTGCGTATGTATGTATGTCTGTGATAGAAACTTTAACATTTGACTGAACACCGAAATACTAATTTTACCTGGTTATTATTCAAGCAACAGCATCAAAGTATTGAAGCAATGATCAACATTTCGTCGGCACGTATGTAGTTAAAGTGTGTATCCAAAGAAAACGGGTGGTGGGGGGTTTTGGGGGGGTAAAAACACCTGACTGGTTTGTGTCGTGTGTGGTATGTAGACCAGGTCAGGGGTCAAAGGTTAGGTCAGATCGCGTGAAGGATTGTGGTATAGATACAGTTATCACCGAGCTGCAGTTCGCCGATTCGGAGAAGACGATTTCACATTGTTCGGTTTCGTAGCTCCAGAAAAATAGATAAAGAAGATACCAAAGGAGATTTCCTACAGGTTAATCTGCACAGCGTGTTTCCGGTGTCTGCGCGAGGAAGCGCTGTCGAAAGCGCCGTGTCGATCTGGCCATCTGGCAGTCGTGTCCCCGTAAGTAGGCTACAGACAGAAAGATCTAGATCAAGTGTCTCGCACTCTTGCACCGTGTCATGTCACCTATGCTTACTGTGTGTGTGTGTGCATGTGTGACGGAGTGATTGAGTTTGTGTTACTGTTTGTCGATTTCTTACGTGCATGAGCCTTGAAGGCTTCGCCTCTTGTTTTTATCTTAGTGCCAGGAGACTGGTACCGAGTAACTGTCACTTACTCTTGTTTTCTACGCTCATTTCCCTTTGTTTCTAAGTATGTATCTACGAATGCGCGAAGAAGAAAGTAGTATGTTCTTGAATGGCCACGTACATCTGCTGTCTACGCTTTCTTCCCTTTATTTCTTCAAATTTATCTACGCTTCTCAGACGTCGCTGTCTGTTACAATCGCCCCCCGGGGAAGACTTGTGCCAGACAAACGATGACAGGAAGCAAGGTCAAAGACGCAGATAACACAGGTATGCCGGGGGAATCACAGGTGTTGGTGCAGAACTCAATCAGCAGCGAAGGAGGACCACGTCATGTAATAAGGTGCCACGTAACACCGGCCAACACTTAGTGACTCGCCATTTTTTTTGGTTGGTGTTCTGTCAACTAGAGAAACAGAGAAACAGCAAACGAAGCGTCTTCACTTTTTACATTTAGTCAAGTTTTGACTAAATGTTTTAACATAGACGGGGAATCGAGACGAGGGTCGTGGTGTATGTGTGTGTGTATGTATGTATGTATGTGCGTGTGTGTGTGTGTGTGTGTGTGTGTGTGTGTGTGTGTGTGTGTGTGTGTGTGTGTGTGTGTGTGTGTGTGTGTGTGTGTGTGTGTGTGTGTGTGTGTGTGTGTGTGTGTGTAGAGCGATTCAGAGAAAACTAATAGACCGATCTTCATGAAATTTTACATGAGAGTTCCTGGGTATGATATATCATTTTTTCGATAAATGTATTTTATGACGTCATATCCGGCTTTTAGTAAAAGTTGAGCCCGCACTGTCACGCCCTCATTTGTTGATCAAACTGATTGAAATTTTGGTCAAGCAATCTTCGACGAAGTCCGGACTTTGGTATTGCATTTCAGCTTGAAGGCTTACAAATCAAATAATAAGTTTGGTCATTAAAAATCTGAAAATTGTAATTATTTTTTTTTATTTTTTATAAAACGATCCAAAAACAATTTCATCTTCTTCTTCGTCATTTCTTGATTTAAAAAAACATATACACATATTATATACAAGCTCTGAAAAGTACAAATATAAAAATTATGATTAAAATTAAATTTCCGAAATCGATTTAAACACAATTTCATCGTATTCCTTGTCGGTTCCTGATTCAAAAAACATAGAGATATGTTATGTTTGGATAAAAAAACAAGCTCAAAAAGTTAAAAAAAAAGAATTGAGGTACAGAAAAGCGTGCTTTCCTACCCAGCGCAACCACTACCGCGCTATACTGGCTTTTTAATTTCACTGCCTTTTCCACGAGTGGGGGAAAATGCAGTGCGTTCAGTTTCATTCTGTGAGTTCGACAGCTTGACTAAATGTAGTATTTTCGCCTTACGCGACTTGTTACTTTGTCTGTAAGTTGTTCTCACGTCAGTCGACCTACGCGTCGATGTCGTCTTCAGATCAACGAGTGATTGCCACAGAGGATGTGAGATTCGTCTATATTACATTTTTGTTTTTGTGTGGCTTGGGGAGGGAGGCGGGGGGGGGGAGCAAGAAGGGAGGAAGGGGGATTGGGGAGGTGGGTTATTGGCTAGCCACTAAACTGGTTGGAATCATTACCAAAGTTCTCCAAGCACCTTACGTGATGTCGTCGGCACCTAACAGAATTTACGCAGAGACAGCTGCGCCTTTGGTTTACATTACAGCTACACAGAATCGCATTGCCGTTGGTAATTTACCGGTTGGGTGGCACAGAAGGAGAGAGACCTTTCTCCTACACAGAAGATACGTCTCATCTTGGACATATATCATTAAAATTAGTTGTCTTACACAACAGCATTGCCTCTGATCATTTACCGCTTGGTTGACAACGGTGATGTTTTACTGCTTTACTTACCATGTCTGCTGCCATTATTAGAATACGGTTGAAAAACTAGGCTGTGTTTAGTTAGGAGTCGAAAGAACAGATAGACGGCCAACGTTCACACATTCACAATAAAACAAGTCGCGCAAGGCGAAATTACAACATTTAGTCAAGCTGTCGAAGTAACAGAATGAAACTGAACGCACTGCATTTTTACAGCAAGAGCGTATACTCGTAGCATCGTCAGTCCACCGCTCGATGCACAGGCAGTGAAATTGACAAGAAGAGCGGGGTAGTAGTTGCGCTGAGAAGGATAGCACGCTTTTCTTTATCTCTATTCTTTTTAACTTTCTGAGCGTGTTGTTAATCCAAACATATCACATCTATATGTTTTTGGAATCAGGAACCCACAAGGTATAAGATGAAATTGTTTTTAAATCGATTCCGGAAATTTTATTTTAATAATAATTTTTATATTTTTTAATTTTCAGAGCTTGTTTTTAATCCGAATATAACATATTTATATGTTTTTGGAATCAGAAAAGGGTGAAGAATAAGATAAACGTAAATTTGGATCGTTTTAAAAACATTTTTTTTTTTACAATTTTCAGATGTTTAATGACCAAAGTCATCAATTAATTTTTAAGCCACCAAGCTGAAATGCAATACCGAAGTCCGGCCTTCGTCGAAGATTCCTGGGCCAAAATTTCAATCAATTTGATTGAAAAATGGGGGTGTGACAGTGCCGCCTCAACTTTTACAAAAAGCCGGATATGACGTCATCAAAGGTATTTATCGAAAAAAAGAAAAAAACGTCCGGGGATATCATTCCCAGGAACTCTCATGTCAAATTTCATAAAGATCGGTCCAGTAGTTTGGTCTGAATCGCTCTACACACACACACAGACAGACAGACAGACACACACACACACACACACACATACACCACAACCCTCGTCTCGATTCCCCCCTCTACGTTAAAACATTTAGTCAAAACTTGACTAAATGTAAAAACAAGAATTGTAGGTCATTGGAACGTTTAATTACTGACACCAAAAAAACGTTACATTTACATAACATTTACATGACCTCACCGGCATCTTGCTTCAAGATTCATCGACGATTTTGAGATAAGCTCGTTATTTGTACCGTACGTGTGTGTCTCTCTGTTTACTTACAAGACCACGGAGTCGACGAACTGTAATTGTCACGTTTTGTTTTGTCAATAACTAAACGTTCCAATAACCTAACAGTTATTGGGTTTGTTATTATGTGTGTAGCATTTGGTCATGTTTGGGCTGAGTGGTAGCATGAACAAGATGTAGGTGTTTAAGACATGACACCAACCATCGCATGCGACGACTTATGTAATGTGTAGGTAACATCATTGTTAAGTACCCACAAGTGTTTCCATATCGTTGAGTGCGATGAAGCATGTAGATCATTATTCTTTTACTTGTACAGTGGAACCCCCCTGTTAAACTCTTGAACAATCTGGGGAAATCAGGTCTTAAAATGGGGGTCAATTTACACAGGTTATGGACAGAACATCTAAGAAAGCAAGGTCTAACAAGTCGCGTAAGGCGAAATTACTACATTTAGTCAAGCTGTGGAACTCACAAAATGAAACTGAACGCACTGCATTTTGTCACAATGACCGTAGTCCGCCGCTCGTGCAAAACGCAGTGAAATTAACGAGCCTGGGGATATCATACCCAGGAACTCTCATGAAAAATGTCATAAAGATCGGTCCAGTAGTTTACTCTGAATCGCTCTACACACACACACACACACACACACACCACACACACACACACACACACACACACACACACACACACATACACCACGACCCTCGTCTCGATTCCCCCCTTTATGTTAAAACATTTAGTCAAAACTTGACTAAATGTAAAAAGGAGGGAGTCTTAAATTAGGGGGTCTTAAAAGGCGGGTTCCACTGACTGTATCATAATTATTTTGTTCTCAGCACACAATCTGCTGCGGGTATTGGAGTGAAAATTCCGCTGTGCTCGCCAGATAATTGCATCCGTTGTCAAAACTGTAATACTTGTAAGACGTGAATGTTTATTTATGTGTAAATACGCTACGGGTGTTTCAGCACTGATAATATTCGACAGAATTTAAGAGAGAACACAATTTGGGGCACAAATCCTAAAAATGCTCTTGCACTTCAGTCAGTATATTTACGTTGTCCCGCGAAGAGTTGAGGTCTGTCAGCGACATGGTTTCGATTGGTCGAACAGGAACCCCACCGATCGAGTTTGACGCTTTACACCAGTGCCATTTACAAAACGTAATTCTTAAGATAAAATAACAACTTGCACTTTCCTTTACTTTACTTTATTTGGTGTTTAACGTCGTTTTCAACCACGAAGGTTATATCGCGACGGGGAAAGGGGGGAGATGGGATAGAGCCACTTGTTAATTGTTTCTTGTTCACAAAAGCACTAATCAAAAAATTGCTCCAGGGGCTTGCAACGTAGTACAATATATGACCTCACTGGGAGAATGCAAGTTTCCAGTACAAAGGACTTAACATTTCTTACATACTGCTTGACTAAAATCTGTACAAACATTGACTATATTCTATACAAGAAACACTTAACAAGGGTAAAAGGAGAAACAGAATCCGTTAGTCGCCTCTTACGACATGCTGGTGAGCATCGGGTAAATTCTTCCACAGAGAGCACCCAGACTGTTCATTTTGGGTTGGTGACCATTTGGAGGGATGGTCGTATTTATCCCATTTAAACGCCTGGCCAGCTCTGAGACGGTCAGTGAGACGAACTATTTTCACGAGGCGGGGTGAGCTTTTAAATTGAAAAGGCCAACAGTTTTATCGCGTAATTGCCCTTGCATCAGACCGCCTCCATGCCAATTTTAAATTGGCGAGACAGCACACTGAGTTGAAACACACATCCTCTAAGTTGGCGCGTGTCTCAATCTCAACAACGTTGGCCACATGCTATCCGGAGGGAATTTATAAGTGTCAGGCTTTAACACAGGATAACACTAACCCTCCACTTTGTCACATACCAAACCATTAACACCCTGACACCTTCTTGTGGTAAATTGGATTTGTTTGATGAATTAATTTCCCAAAAGGGCACAAGTGCTTTCAACAACAACAACAAAATTCTTACAAAATGTTGGTTTTTTTAAAACTGTGCACGGAGACCACCCAGGCTGTTCATTTTTGGTATGTGACCAAGTGAAGGGATCCCATATATAAGACTGACCAGATCTGAGACGGTGAGGCCAACCTGGAAGCGGAGTTGGCATTTAAATTGAAAAGGCCAAAAGTGTTATCGCGTAATTGCCCTTGCATCAGCCCTCCATGCCAGTTTTATTTGGCGAGACAGCACACAGAGTAGAAACACACTTCGTCTGGGTTGGCGGGTGTTCATATCTCCAAAACTTCGACCTCATGTTATCGGGGGGAAGTGTCAGGCTAACTTCATGTCAGGAAATCGAGGTAGAAACGATTGATGCCTTGCAATGTAATTGATCTTGCCCATTAATCAGCATCAATTCAAACATGCGGGTCAAAAGTGAAGACCCCTGTGAGGTGGAGTGTGGGTGGGGGATGGGGGTGGGGGGGGGGGGGATCTCGTTTGCCATGAACAAAAATTAACGCATGAAAAATGAAGCGGTTTAGTGTACACATTTCGGGTATGGGTGGATTGGAGTAAGAGAGAGAGAGAGAGCGAGAGAGAGAGAGAGAGACAGAGAGAGCGAGCGAGAGAGAGAGAGAGTGTGTGTGTGTGTGTGGGTGTGGGTGTGTATGTGTGTGCGTGCGTGCGTGCGTGTGTGTGTGTGTGTGTGTGTGTGTGTGTGTGTGTGTGTAGACTAGAAGAAGGCAGGGAGAGAGAGGAGTGGGAGAGACTGAGTGAGTGAGTGAAAGGGAGACATAAAAAGAAAGACAGAGAGAGATGTAGAGATGGAGAGACAGAAAAAGACAGAGAGATGGAGAGACATAGAGACAGAGACAGAGGTAGGTTGTGCGTTTGCGTGAGTAGAGCTTAGACTTCATTCCAGTTAACAGACCAACATAAACAAAGCGTGCACGTTTTGAATGACAAGTTTAATCCCAAGAGCCGAAAGACGCCAGTATTCAATCAGAACTGCCAACACACATAACATCCTTTTGTTTCAAAAATAAATCACCCTGTATGCACGCTGAAAGACACTTTATATTATTTCTTGCACTATAGAATGCCAAAGTGCAAGTATACCCTATTGACATTTTGCTCTGAGCGGTTGAAAAACATCCGAGTAATTCTCCGTGACACTTGTTTCACTAACATCTCAAAATGTCAACAACAAATGAATGTTAGTCACCTCTTTCCTTAATGTGGTATTATATGTGGTCTTTATTGAATTTATTCAATAATTTCGCAACAGCAGCAGCAGACTCATGCTCTCTCTATGTATAATATTAATAATAGAATATTTATATAGCGCCACAGCTCGAAGCGCTTTACCGGCAATGGCTCATAAGCGGGTGAGGGGGGGGGGAGTTGCGGTACCGTGGAATTGTTCCCTTTTAAGATCTACAATAATCCGAGAAAAGCAGGTCTTAAAATGGAGGCAGTCTTAAAATGTGGTTACATTTGCAGAGTTTTTGTGTGTGGAAAATCGGAGAAAACAGAATAAAGGGAGGGAGTCTGTAATTGGGTGGGTATGAAAAAGGGGGGGGGGAGGGGGTCCACTGTATTCCTGTATTCGGTACTAAAGCCAGTATGATACCTCACAGCCAAGAAGATGCATCTCCATCACCCCCACTTCTGCCCCCACACCCTACCACCTCCCGGCACCCCCTCCGTTATGTATCACCAACGTAACGACAGCCATTCATTAGACCTCGACACGCTCGACTGATTACAAACAGCGAAACAAGCCTGCAATAACATTAGTGTTACCAACACGCCGCATTACAAGTACCAAGTACCATTTATTCCTGTCGCCTCGCTGCCGTCATGAGGTCAATGACTTCTTGCTCGCTACTTTGTTAGTCCACTCTACTGACTGCATGCCAAATCAAGCCGCGTTTCCATCAAGATTAAAGGTTTCGGAATCTATTTTCAGGTTTTGGAATCAGGAGCTTGGAAAATAAATAAGAAATAACAAGCATGCATATATATAACACAAACGAGGGCATCATCAACACAATTGATAATTGGGGGAAAAAAGCATCAAAACAGACAAACAAACAAACAAAAACAAAAAACACAAGCAAAAAGACACGTTATAATGATCATAAAATACAAGCTCACTTTTTTTCTCAAAAATGAGTTAACGATATCTGAGTCTGTTCTAAAAAAAAAATCTCTTCTTCTGAAGCCTTTTTCCGCTGTTTTCCATTGCTGCAAACATATTATATGTATTTAAAGGCACACGTACTCCTTCTCGTGAACAGTTCGATCACATTCCAAAAACAAGTCGCGTAAGGCGAAATAACAACATTTAGTCAAGATGTCGAACTCACAGAATGAAACTGAACGCACTGCTTTTTTCACCAAGACCACATACTCGTAGTTTCGTCGGTTCACCGCTCGTGGCAAAGGCAGTGAAATCGACAAGCCATGCAGAATAGTGCGGTAGTGGTCGCGCTGAGCAGGATAACACGCTTTTCTGTATGTCTATTCTTTTTAGCTTAACTGAGTTTGTTTTTAATCCAAACATATCATATATATGTT
This sequence comes from Littorina saxatilis, assembly GCF_037325665.1. Taxonomy (NCBI): domain Eukaryota; kingdom Metazoa; phylum Mollusca; class Gastropoda; order Littorinimorpha; family Littorinidae; genus Littorina; species Littorina saxatilis. The sequence continues at coordinate 21,671 of NW_027126306.1, read as the reverse complement.
TTTGGAATCAGGGAACGACAAGGAATAAGATGAAATTGTTTTTAAATCGATTTCGGAAAATTAATTTTAATCATAATTTTCATATTTTTAATTTTCAGAGCTTGTTTGTAATCTAAATATAACATATGTATATGTTTTTGGAATCAGACAATGACGAAGAATAAGATGAAATTATTTTTGGATCGTTTAATAAAAAAAATAATTTTAATTACAAGTTTCCAATTTTTAATGACCAAACTAATTCATTAGTTTTTAAGCCACCAATCTGGAATGCAATACCAAAGTCCGGCCTTTGTCGAAGATTGCTTTGCCAAAATTTCAATCAATTTGATTGAAAAATGAGGGTGTGACAGTGCCGCCTCAACTTTTACAAAAAGCCGGATATGACGTCATCAAAGGTATTTATCGAAAAAAATGAAAAACAATTCCGGGGATATCATTCCCAGGAACTCTCATGTCAAATTTCATAAAGATCGATCCAGTAGTTTAGTCTGTATCGCTCTACACACACACACATACACACACAGACAGACAGACAGACAGACAGACAGACAGACAGACAGACAGACAGACAGACAGACACACACAGACACACACACACACACACACACACACACACACACACACACACACACACACACACACACACACACCACGACCCTCGTCTCGATTCCCCCTCTATGTTAAAACATTTAGTCAAAACTTGACTAAATGTAATGAACACCATGACTGCTTGCTGTGGTGAGATGAACATTCCTAAAAAATCTTGTACGAAATTATTCCATCGAAAAATTAGCACTGTGCACAGAAAGCACTCAGGATGTTGATTTTTGGTATGGGTCAAAGTGGAGGCATGGTCTTATCCCATGTAAATGCCTGACCAGATGAAATAGCGAGCAGCGGCGATGGAGTTTTCACACCTTTCCTACGGCATGCGTCACTTGAGCTAATCGGGTAGAATTCAAAAGGAGTGGATCAAATTATAATTCTTTTTCCCCACCAACAGACCGTCATGTAGTTATGTCCCTTGAACATGAAAACAAAGTTTAGAAAGTGAACCGAAATTTAAATCAGAGTTATTGCTTTTTCACACGATTTTGCCTCAGTGTCAACCCACTGCCACGACTCTCCCCGTCTGCAAAGTTTGATACCTTGGCAACAGATTCCGTGAAAAGGCGATGTTTGGAAATAAAGTTGTTATGGGTTGTTAAACAGTTGCCTTTCCCTTGTTTGCATTGAAACACTGTGGCATCGCCTACAATGTCACGTATAGCTAGCTTGCCTCAGTGTTTCTATGGAAAAGCAATGAAAAACAAGGCAACGCATTTCTTCCACAACCCGTAAAAACCTGACAGAGTTATTTCCGGTGTCACGGTTTCATATTTCGCCTGTGTACATATTTCCTCCTCGACATATACTCAAGACGGAAATGTTGTTTCCTGGTAAAATTAAGAAGTGAAATTATTTATGGACGAAAAGCATGTCAGTTTCTTGCATGTGAAGAAAATTGGTGGTAAAATTTAATAGATTTCACTCCCAAAATCGAATTCTTCGAAAACGTGTACTGAGTGGTTACGTCCCTTGAGTAAGAAGGAAAACATTTTAGGATGAATCAAATTTCTAAGTTAAATAAAACAAATTGGTTGGACAAATTTGGCCTCATGAATGTAAGGTACACAAGGTCGCTCATCAGTACTATCGAAGGGTGTTTTTTTTGTTCAGTGTAGTGTTTATACTAGATCAACGAGTCCGAGAAGCGAAATATCAACACGGCGAAAGATGAAAACGTAACACCGTCATTCGTCTATTTGGAAAACTGTTTCAGAACATTACCCTGCTCCGTGATTTCTCAGCCACATTCGACGATCAGCTCAACGCCAAACTGGCAAGTGAAAAAGGACGATTAAGAAAAAGCTCTCTCCTCTGTGTAAAGTGAGTAAACAGGGCAAGGGGGCAGACCCGTGTTTTCCCCATCCATCACTGTCAGGTGAGTGTGTGGGGGTCCAGGGTTCATCGCTAAGCCGTCTGACTTACAGGCCTATATACTGCTTCATTCACTGGAGGTGATGGACAGATGACATATTTACACCTTGCTTAGGGCCGGGGTGACGCATTCCACCAAGCAAATCAACGCATTCCAGAACAACTGATTAATTCCTCAGTGACAGAGTCGCTGATTCGAATCCTGGCCTGTCTCAGTCGCTCAGTGTCCGGGCTGACAATATAGACATGTGATCGACAAAAAGAAGAAGAAGAATCCAGGCCTGGACGGACACGGGTCAACTTTATGTGCAGACTCAGAAACGGTATACATGTCCCACGTTCGTGTAACCACAGTGGCACGTAAAAGACCTCGGTCATCATATTCTGCTATAATTGCTGGTGGCTGATTACAACTAAACACACATACAACTATGTATCTCAGTCATCTAAAGTCGGGGTAACACCCGGGTGCCTGCCCGTGATGCTTTCACCACGAGTGCGCGATAAAAAGGTTAGTATAATTATGGAGTGTTATTTCATAGAGACAAGCAATTCAAGCAGGCAAACAGATACGCCGTTGCTCACAAGGAATGCACACAGAAACTACCATCCAACCCTCCACCCTCACAACTGTCAGAAATGTCTTTTTCTTGGAGAAAAAAAAACAAATAGAAAGAATGCGGACGAAAATAACTTCTAAATGATACAACAAACAAATGAAGATAACCCATAAATAAATAAAATAAAAGTCGACGCGTACGTATATATACATAAAACGTAGTCTTCTATGTCAAAAACCCAACATAAACTGTGGAAACAGACGCGTTAACCAATCAGAAGGGTGCAGCATAAACCTCCAAGCTCCACTTCGCAAGTTTATTATTCCTCTTTGAAGCTGTAACGGTTCGCTGATGTGTGTGTGTGTGGGGAAGATGTGTGGCTTTGTGGGTTTATGTGTGTGTGACCTTGTGTTCGGGGGATGTGTGTGCGTTTGTATGTGCGTGTGTGTGTGTGTGTGTGCGTGTGTGTGTGTCTTTGTGTGTGTGTGTGTGTCTTTGTCTGTGTCTGTTATTGCTGGTGAAACAGTACAGCTGACGCCATCGAGTGTATAGGAAAGCTGAAACGAGCAAACTGAAGCACAACAGCATCTTTTCTCTGACATTCACTGCATTCATGAATTAAACTGCAAAATAAAAACCCACAAAAAAACCGTTCTTCTAGCAATGATGCAATCCTGCAAAGGCGCAAAGTGAAGAAATGCCAGTGGTGGCGCCCGTGTATCGTGTCAAAAGTGTTAACTGCGAATAAATTGTGGCTTGAACTCTCAAGGTACACATCAGCCAATAATTCAGAAACTGCTAATGTCTCCGGGTCACACATGGTGATAAGGAGGTGGGGGTTGGGGAAGCATACCCACAGACACACTGAAATAGACCGACAGACCGACAGGTGAACGCACGTACGCACACACGCCTGCGCACGCATACGCACACATACATGCGACCAACCAACCAATTACCAGACAAACCGAAAAAAACCACAACACTAATAAAATAATTATAAGCAGTTTTAACTGAATCTTTTTGGAATAAAAAAACATTTTCTGATCACGTGGTCACAGTCACACACTGACAACAGGACACACACACAGACTCATTAACACACACACACACACACACATACACACACACACCAAAACGCTCGCGCGCACGCATGCAAAAATACACACACGCGCATGCACGCATACACACAGTGCAGTTAACATTCATGAATGACCACAGTACAGTACATCACAGAACATAAAAGACATGAACAGTACATCACGACACAAAACATACATCTACAAGTCATTCCAGCTGTACTTAAGACATGTATACATGCAATACGTTACCAACAGGAAATCAGGCAGATGGTCACGTCAGACTTGCAAAGAGAATGGGCACTTACCTGAAAATAGAAAAAGAGAAGAAAAAAACCATGTATTTAACCGTTTGCATATGACTGGTCATATATGCTAAAAAATAAATAAAATAAGGACGAACAACTCACACATGCAAACACACACTCCTCCGGGCCCCCCATCCCACTCCAGCCCTCTCCACCTCCCCTCCCTACACCGTTTATCTGTTTACTCTATATGCGTTTTTTTGTAAATAATGCACAAACGTTGAATAAAACAGTTTAAACCATCTGTATGAAAAGGGGAGGGGGTGGGGGGTAGGATTCGCAGCAAATGAAAGATCCGATAAAGACTTCGTTGTCCCTCCACGGCCAGTTGTTTGCAATGCAGATTGGCTTAAAAACTAAGTTAGAAGCATCTTAACGAGCCACGTGCTCCTCAGTCATTTGCATAATTAATGAGGCACCGCCACTATTTTCACCTCATACTGACAATCACATTGACTGGCGGCGTTGTTATCATTCTGCACGTGTAAACCCTCACGTACGCTAACACAGATCTATCTGTTCGGGATTTGACATGGACAGAAGAGCGACCTTCACCCTGGACACATACCAAACTGCAACAGCCTGGCGACGTCCTATGCAGAGCTGGGATTGTGTGCGTGTGTGTATGTGTGTGTGTGCCACGGTGTGCGTGTGTGTGTGTGTGTGTGTGGGTGTGTGTGTGTGTATAGGTGTGTGTGGGTGTGTGTGTGTGTATAGGTGTGTGTGTGTGTAGGGGTGTGTGTGTAGGGGTGTTTGTGTGTGTGTGGGTGTGTGTGTATGTGTGTGTGTGTGTGTGGGTGTGCGTGTGTGTATGTGTGTGTGTGTGAGTGTGTATGTGTGTGGGTGTGTATAGGTGTGTGTGTAGGGGTGTGTGTGTGGGTGTGTGTGTGTGTGGGGGGGGGGGTGTGCGTGTGTGTGTGTAGGTGTGTGTGGGTGTGTGTGTGTAGGTGTGTGTGTAGGTGTGTGTGTGTGTAGGTGTGTGGGTGTGTGTGTGTATGTGTGTGGGTGTGTGCATGTGTGTGTGTAGGTGTGTGTGTGTGTGTGTAGGTGTGTGTGTACTGAGGGGTGTTTGTGTGTGTTTGTGTGTGCGTGTGTGTGTGTGTGTGTGTGTGTGTGTGTGTGTGTGTGTGTGTGTGTGTGTGAGTGTGTGAATTCATTTCTTAGAGTGACACCGGTGTCAATAGGCACAAGAAAAATGTTCATTCAAAATGAACAGCGTCGATGCAATGTCCACCAAAGATTTATTTTGGGAAGTGTTAAAGGTTAGGGTCAAAAGTTAATGAATTGCATGTTGTGCTGGATATATAAATTGTTTATTTCAGTCAATGCTTGATTCATAAGTACATTTTTCAGCATGGTGCATCTACAGGAGGGTGCTCCAACAATGATGCATAGTGCCAACATTTAGCGCAAACTTTTCACAACAGTGCATTATTACCACAAAGCGCATACAGCGATTATATAGTAGCAAGTTGCACTAAACATTTGAACAAAATGCATTTTGTTCAAATGTTAACAGCACAGCACCAAGTTTTGCATAAGTGCACAACAGCACTGACCATTTCACAAAAGTGCATTACAGCTGTGACAATTTTACAAAAGTGCATTGACCATTTCAGGCAGATGGCTAACATGCAGATTTCGCTTTTGTCTGTCTTTCTTTGAAAAGTAGGCATGTTCAAGATCGATGAAGTCATGAGCAATTGGGTTAGATGACAGAAAAGATTCAAAAACGTCAGATTCAGTTAGATGACAGAAAAGATTCAAAAACGTCAGATTCAGTGTTTTGGGCACTGTTGAACAGGAACATTCTCTCCTGTTCAACAAATGTGGGTTCAATTCAAAAGCAACATTGTCACAGATAGGCTAGTGTTACATTTCTGTAAAGTTTCAAAAACATCTTCCATGTTTTGGTTACTGTTGAACAGAGGCATATTTTCCTGTTCAAAAAAGTCTGACACAAATTGTCGTAGTTGTGGGTTAAGGTTCGATCTATACTGTCCTTCAAACGAGTCGTAGAACCGTCATTGTCACAGATAGTGTTACATTTCTGTTTTACATTCAAACGAGTCGTAGAAGTAGTAGTACATTTGCGTTTGGTTGTTTTTTCTTTTAGATTCCTGTCACTCATACTAGCAGTATTGATTGAGGTACATAAATCTGTTGATGTACAGGGATGACTTGTTTGTAATGAATCCTTGTTTCCTCCACATTGAGTTTGCATTGCAGTTGGACAGAAATGAACAGGTGTTAATTGATAAACACATTGATAATGGCTTTTGAGAAAATCAATCAATTCTGCAAAGGAATTAACTTGATGACATCAAAACTGCAGCGCCATTTGAAGAATGGTTACCATTTCTGTTTCTTTGATGGGAATCAAACAAATAAAAACATTGACTATCCAAGTTACCATGAATGGCAATAGTTGACTCCTGAAAAGTAGCAAGGATATAATTTGAGACGATAAACGCCTGATGCAATCCCTCCTCAAGGTCAGTCAACTCAAAACCTTCATCATTCGCAACATCAGTAGGCAACACAGCGGGATTCGTATGTCCAGAAATCATGTCGAAAAAATATTACATTTCAAAAGCATGTCCAACCACAGTTGTTGGCAAGTGTTCGTGTCCGAAGTAGCCTTCAGTGTGTGTATATGTATTCATGTGACAGAGAACGTGACCTCATTGTTCAATCCTCTCTCTCTCTTCTTTCTCATTCGAACGCACACACGCAAGAACGTAGCCTACGCACGCATGCACGCGCACGCACACACACACACACACACACACACACACACCCCGCTGACGCACACGGCAAACCACGCACACACACACTGACTGTCGGCAAGCATCTCTTTTTGTTTTCTTTACCTTTGTTTATTGTGTTTTCGATATTTGTGTTTATTTTTTGCTTGACTTATCTGTTTTATTTTAATGTTTGCTATCCACATCGTGTGATAAATGTTTCTTCTCAGTCTCCGAGTCAGTTTAGTTTCTGCACGCCGCTTTGGTACTCCTTGTTTTTCTTTCTGGTGTTTTGTGCGCGACTGATTTGCGGATTTATTTTTATTCCTTTCATATGCAGTTGAAGTGTTGTGGGTGTTATTGTCTGTATATGCTATGTTGCGTCTGTGTATGCCTACAAGAATTTTGGGTGTAATGTGCCTGTGGTCTGCTCGCAGTCGAGCACAGAAAACATGGCGGCGCCCTGCAGGCAAATTCGTGGAAAGTCTTCCCGACCGCAGATACCAGCGTCGTCCGCGACGCTGGAATAATGTATTTAACAAAAAACTATTGATTAAACTATGTGTACAATACAACCAGGGTGTTGAACTGTGATATATGATCAAGTGGAAGGATGCTTTAATTTAGTGTAAAATTAAGCCTGGAGATATCTGTGATAGCTGGCATGATCTTTCACGCGTGAAGGAAATAATGTTTTTAACATCTATATGTTCAGACTCTGCCTTTTGCAGCTGTTCTGCCTAAAAACGACACGAAAACAATGTCAAAAGAAAGTTTATTGGAAGAATAGAAGCAATCTGAAACGTCTGGGAGCTCGTTTAATTTGACAAATGAAACCCACACTTCAAAAAGAGCACGATCTCGCCATTAGAGATGAATTTATGCGAAGAAAACAGAATCGTAATTTCAAGTAAGGCAAGAACAGGGTAGCAGACAAAGAACACAGGAAGAGCAATAACTTGATTTATTTAGAGTTCATTTAGGTATAAATCATAATTTTAATCATGGCAAGACAAGGGTGTAGCAAACGAACGACAGAGAAGAAAAATAAACACCTTAAATTAAATCCATAAACTTGATAAAATTCACCAGAACAATCACGATCGTAAATGCAATCACATGGCACTACAAGGAACTTAGTCGATAAATATCGACAGGGGGCCGACAAATGGTTTAAATGGGAAATGTGTGTATATGGGTGTGGGTTTGAAACAAACAAACAAACCAACCCTTGTGAACCCCGGACCGCAGGCCTTCGATGTAGTGATTGAAAAAAAAGGATGTTCTCAAATGGTTCAATTCTCATTTGGTCTGATTCTCAAATGGTACCGGTATACTCCCCCCCCCCCCCCCCCTGGCCGCAGGCCTAGGAGTAAAATTTTATAGACACTGACCTTCTTCCCAGGGGTCATTGACCCAGTTTTAGCTATGAGAGGTGGTTCGCCCAGAGGCTGTAGAGTATACTGGGGCGGTCTCTTTGATGTCTTGAGAGGAAACTTGGCCAGGGTAGTACATGCACCAGAACTGGTGGACACCAAGGACAAACATGAAATCGAAGCAGTTTGCTTTCAGAGAGAACGGTCGTCAGCAACTCAAACTTCTCTGTTTTCTTTTTTTTTTTAAATCTGACTTTCTTTGTGGCCCCCTGACTCCGCCCCCCTCCCTCTGTAAGGACCCCCCTCCACAAGGACCGATTTTTGTCAACATTTTAAAGGTCGCTAGAGAGGGGTTCCACTGTATGACCTAACCGCTGCTGGCAGACGGCCTCAATCTTCACGCGCAAAGACGAGATTAATAGGTGCTCGGTTTTGGTATTTTGAATTACATTACATTAAACCTTTGTTGGGTTTCATGGTCATGGCAACAGCCATAATAATATTACATGATGTATAATATCATATTTCAGCATATGTGAATTACATGTCATCATACTAAACTGTCATACATTTTTATTCCTACATTATTCTGATTGATCACAACCAAACCTACTATCATTGGACACATCCAAATGCAAGCGCCTGTTCTTGACAATTTCTCTCTGATCTAAATATAAAATCAGTGCAATTTCCTGGGTCGGGCTTTGCCACAGACACTCACGGTTTGGCCTGTAGGTAAAATGTACAATGTATTTTCTGATTTGTGCACAAAAGCTTTTTTTCTTTTTTCTTTTTTTTAACATAACAATGTTTAATGTCACTGTATGTTTAAAAGACCATGGTCATATTTGTAAAACAAATGTTAAATTAGAAAATAAATAACATTTTGGTTCATGATTTTTCCTACACCTGTGCTAAAAATAAGAAATAAAAATGTCGGGTATATAAGTCACTCAAATACAGCTAGGTATGAATGGCTCGGTTTGAGTTTGTTGCAGTTGACCCTGCACAATGCGACATATCATGTTTTTGTTGAACAATTTTGACGTCACCCCTCCCATAGGGTGACGTATTTCACAACTTCCTGTGTTACACAAACTCTGTGATGACCAATTTTGACGTCACCCCTCCCATAGGGTGACGGATTTCACAACTTTCTACAGATGAACAATTTTGACGTCACCCCTCCCATAGGGTGACGGATGTCACAACTTCCTGTGTACACAAACTGATGACGTATTTCACAACAAAATGGCGCTGCCCATGGTCAACCTCGAAACTATCCGTATAGAATGGGGGCGTCCTCGCCCCCATAATAAAGACGAGTCAAAACGTAGAGGCGAGGCGAGGGGAGGCGAGGCGAGGCGAGGGGAGGGGAGAGATAAGTGTGTCTGATGCTGGATCTGTCGGTGGTCATACTTTACACCGATATGAGTAAGACAGGAACTAGACAGTAAGGCGAGAGATTACTTTACACCGATATGAGTAAGACAGGAATTAGACAGTACGGCGATAGATTACTTTACACCGATATGAGTAAGACAGGAACTAGACAGTAAGGCGAGAGATTACTTTACACCGATATGAGTAAGACAGGAATTAGACAGTACGGCGATAGATTACTTTACACCGATATGAGTAAGACAGGAAGTAGACAGTACGGTGATAGATTACTTTACACCGATATGAGTAAGACAGGAACTAGACAGTACGGCGATGGATTACTTTACACCAATACAAGTAAGACAGGAAGTGGACAGTAAGGCGAGAGATTACTTTACACCGATATAAGTAAGACAGGAAGTAGACAGTACGGCGATAGATTACTTTACCCCGAAACAAGTAAGACAGGAAGTAGACAGTACGGCGATAGATTACTTTACACCGATATGAGTAAGACAGGAACTAGACAGTACGGCGATAGATTACTTTACACCGTTATGAGTAAGACAGGAACTAGACACTACGGCGATAGATTACTTTACACCGATACAAGTAAGACAGGAACTAGACAGTAAGGCGAGAGATTACTTTACACCGATATGAGTAAGACAGGAAGTAGACAGTATGGCGATAGATTACTTTACACCGAAACAAGTAAGACAGGAAGTAGACAGTACGGCGATAGATTACTTTACACCGATATGAGTAAGACAGGAACTAGACAGTACGGCGATAGATTACTTTACACCGATACAAGTAAGACAGGAAGTGGACAGTACGGCGATAGATTACTTTACACCGATACAAGTAAGACAGGAACTAGACAGTAAGGCGAGAGATTACTTTACACCGATATGAGTAAGACAGGAAGTAGACAGTATGGCGATAGATTACTTTACACCGATACAAGTAAGACAGGAAGTGGACAGTAAAGCAAGAGATTACTTTACAGCGATACAAGTAAGACAGGAAGTGGACAGTAAGGCGAGAGATTACTTTACCCCGAAACAAGTAAGACAGGAAGTGGACAGTATGGCGATAGATTACTTTACACCGATATGAGTAAGACAGGAAGTAGACAGTACGGCGATAGATTACTTTACACCGATATGAGTAAGACAGGAAGTAGACAGTACGGCGAGAGCTTACTTTACAGCGATACAAGTAAGACAGGAAGTAGACAGTACGGCGAGAGATTAGTTTACACCGATACAAGTAAGACAGGAAGTAGACAGTACGGCGATAGATTACTTTACACCAATATGAGTAAGACAGGAAGCAGACAGTAAGGCGATAGATTACTTTACACCGATACAAGTAAGACAGGAAGCAGACAGTGAGGCCAAATCTAATCTCCTGTATCGATCAAGCCACCATCTGCACGCTGATTTGCTACCCTGACACAAGGGAGAGACATGGGCTAAGGGGTTGGGGGGGGGGGAGGGGCACGGGTGTAATAGGGAACCACGGCGACAGGCTGAATTCAAAGCATTTCCAAGTGATAAATCTACCTAGCTCTTTACTGAGGTATAAATAAATGTCTATGGGCAAATCATTGAAGCGTGAACGGGCAGTAACTTCAAGCAACTCCCGCTGCTTTTAAGTTTCTCAGGATAGGGAGGGACGGGGGGTTCCCTCCTTAGTCTCAGCTTCGTTCTCCGGACCACTAATCTAGGTAAGAACAGCATCATATAGCAAAGGTAAGAAAGCGCTCTCAATATAAGCAACAATAAACAAGATCTATACAGAAGCAGTCTGCTGCCGACTAGAACAACAATAAGAATTGAATGATAGAGAAAGACAATATGAACCTCCGAATGAATGAGAACACACACACACACACACACACACACACACACACACACACACACACACACACACACACACACACACACACACACACACACGCGCGTACAAACACGTATTAACTCACACTCACACACACACACACACACACACACACACACACACACACACACACACACAGACGCTGCAAGTTAAAGCTACACAACTCTCTCTCTCTCTCTCTCTCTCTCTCTCTCTCTCTCTCTCTCTCTCTCTCTCTCTCTCTCTCTCTCTCTCTCTCTCTCTCTCTCTCTCACCCCCCCCCCCCCACCCAATACACCGCCCTTCCTCTTCTGTTGCTCATATCATCGCACTGAAAAACAGCAACACTTCACGCGCATAAACATACGGGTACTTTGAACAGACGCCTAGCCTATCACCATAACTTCACAAGGCCAAGGAAATTAACGTCATATGCTTCGGCAGACGATCAAATCCGCAAAAAGCTTGCTCTTTTCTGATGCCTTTGATCCTAATCCTGTTGCAGAAACAGCGGGATTTGCTCCTAGAATATCAAATTCCCCAACATTAAGACCTCATTCACCCTCCCACGCTTGCTATTTTAGCTCGACGGATATGATTTCTTTGTGATCCATTCAAAGCAAGCCTGTGTTTGCAAAATAATTACACTTGTCACTAAAATGTGCGAGTGACTTTGTGACGACATTTGAAACTTTGATGTTTTCCTGCTAAGTGCATCAGATTTTCAAAGCTTCTATTAACCTGTATGGACGGAACAGTGTTTTACGTGTATTAAACACGGACATATTCTATAACGATGCTATATATGGATTGAAAATAAGCCTGGTGAAAGGAGTTTCATGTCATGTGCCGAAACAGGAGTGCGGTTGGCATAGATCTCTCTGTGCGTCTTTTCAGTGTGGTTGACATTGTGTGCATGTGGGGGTTGGGAGGAATCGTGTGTGTGTGTGTGTGTGTGTGTATGTGTGTACGTGTGCGTGTGCGTGTGAGCGTATGTGTGTGTGTGTGTGTGTGTCTGTCTGTGTGTGTCTGTGTGTGTCTGTGTTTATCTGTCTGTATGTCTGTCCTGTCCGCCCGTTCGCCTGTCTGTCCGTCTGTCCGTCTGCTTGTCTTTCTGTCTTTGCTTATTGTCTGTGTTACTGCATATGATTTGAATTGATTTGCTCCTTTTGCTCTTGGGACTTTAACATGACTGGATTAAGAGCTTCTTCGAGCGCATGTCACACGAAGTCGAAACCATGGAAACAATCCTTGACATCTCTATCAACTTAAAATTTCGTTTGACACACCATTTAATTTCAAAGCATAGAACTGCCATTTATTTCTCGTCAGCCTCTTTACTCTTCGTTCTCGAAAGATCGCTTTCGCTTATTTTGCGTCAACTGGGGAGAAGCAGAAAGACGAAACAAAATGTCCTTTGAATAGACGATTTTTAGAAAGGACTCTGTCAGGATTGTATGGGTACTCACTCTTTCACAACACATACAATAGTCCAGGCATCTTAGCCACTTTAGTGAAGGGAACGTTGAAGTGACAATGACTAGGTTTAAAATGTCCCTTATCAGAAAGTTCAACCTCATTCCTTTGATGTTTATTAAACACATTTTCATATAAAGTTGGCGCTTCATACGGAAAAATGGCTTTGAAATTGACCCAAATCCTTCTTTGGGCTCTGTAAATGTCGTTTGGGGGTATGGTTGTAAAATGGTATCTACTGGTCACCCCAATGTATAAACTGAAAACTCTTTCTGCACCAGAACACGCAGAAAGGATTGTATCTGCCTGATGTCTGATGCTTTTCAAAATCCCCAACCACTAACACCTTCAAAACGGACTTTAACTGACACTGTTGTTTTTCCCTATATAATCCTTACTATTTTTCCGAGACGTCGCCGTGTTGTGTATTTAGCTTGCCACAACCTCATACATGGTCCTAAAAGTTAAAGTTGAAGAAAATACTAAAGATAAATGAAAAAGCTGACGCAGTGTCATTCGCACCGTGAATCCCCCCATGGGAACATACTAAAGTCTGGTTCCAAATAGGCTCAATTTCCTTCTATTTCTTTGTATTTCTGCCTCGTAGGGGTAGGGGTGTTCAAACCAAAGGCACCTTTAAACCAAAATTCAAATCACACATCTTACAATACTAAGACACTCAGCAGTAAAAGGGTGTCTGCTGGTAAAAAATTCCAAACAATCCTAAAAGTACTTCACTACTAAAAGTGCTTTTAAAAAGAGCCGTTATTTTTCCCTCTATATTCAGTATTGTGTTTTCTGCGAACATGTAGTCTATTTAGATGGTTGTCGTGTGCACTTGAGTTGCTAAAGCGTTTTCAGTTGGGCATATGTCGAAAAGCAAAGAATTAGCCCTTTGAAAACCATCAGAACTGTCACACAAAAATAACATTTACCTATCTCACCAACTGACCAAACATAGGGCTTTTCCTTATGTATTATGTATTGTCGTGTTTTTTGTAGCATACTTGTGAAAACAGCCACCACTGTTGTAAATGATACTTTAAAGAGCATTATTTCATTTTTACAGTTGAAGGACAACCTGGACTGCCGTATATTACAGCTGTTTTACAATCAGCCAAAATTTTCTTAACAAACGTATGTTAAGAACAACTCCCATAGTGAAATTGAAGGAAAACAAATTGAAAATCCCCCTGCCATAGAGGAGCTAAAGAATCAACAATAAACGACTGCATGGATAGCTTGATGCACGAATGCATTGCGGACATGTTTGTCTCCAACCAAGAGAAAGTTCCAAAAAATCCCTTTTGTGCTTCTTATTATACAGTGACGTCAAAGACAGCCTTTTCTGCTGTTCATACATTCAGGGGTTATGGTTACACTAAACGACGTAGTTGTAGCCATACTGCCATCCAGATTTATTTTTTCCTTGCGAGCAGTCACAGGGTGTTTGTGCTGTCTGCCAACCGTTAGATGACCCCGCCCAAGTCTGTTAAGGGACCGTTTGACCGTTATAGAACGCGTCTTTTTGATTTTTTGGCACAGTTGGAAACGGTTGATTTTTATCCCTACCATTGTTTCCAAACATTATATAGGAATGTTTTGTGAACAACGGATAATAGCCGCTACTCGCATGTGTAGCAAAAGTGAGCGTACATACTCACCCTGGTCGTCCAGCCGTTGTCCGTTGCCCGTCTTTATCTGTCTGTACTGAACATTACCTTTGGATATTTCTCCAACGCTATGAAGTGAAGAAACACCAAATGTTGCAAAATGTTGTATGACCCCAAGAGCTCAAAAAAGATACTTGAGAACCTTGACCTTACCTTAAGGTCAAGGTCACAGGGAGAATGAATGTGGTCTAAAAACTGCAAAATTTCACATTGTGCCAGTTTTCTGGAAAACAAATTAAAAACAGCGGGCTTAGTTTTGTATGGTATACAAGAAAAAGAAAGCCTTATCTTCTGATACCATTTTGGTTGACCTCGCTTCAATGTCAAGGTCAGAGGAGCCCTTCAAAGTTGAATTGTAGACATATTTTGATGTGAGCTTGCCCCTTTAACTTTACTATGGACGATATCTCTTACAAACTTAAACACTGAGTGGGGCGTTTGTTAGAATTTCATAGTGAGCCACATCTGGTCACATATCGTTAGGGTCAAGGTCACATTGACCCCTATGAAAAATGTGACCAAGCCGGGTAAAGAAATCCATGTCTCTTGGTAAAAAATCTTAACAAAGCAAAGCCCATGCGACTCTCATGCTTGACCTTTGTCTTAAAGTGACCTTGACCTTCAGGTGACCTTGAAGGTGAAGGTCTAACAACTGAAGCTGGCAAGGACATTGTACACTATTAGAACTGGTTTACAGATTTTTCCTACCAAATTACACATGACCTTTGGCCAAGGTCAAGATCATCAAAGGTCACACATCACAAGGCTATCAATTCAAGACATAGGAAGCATAAACATACTTATTGGCACTTTCTACAAAGAGACATTGTCACTTTTAGTGATTCAATTGCCCGTTTCAGTCACATTTCATAAGGGGCAAAGTGACCTTGACCTTGATGATATGTGACTAAATGTGGCTCAATATCTGTATATAACATGTGCCCCACACAATTATGAAGTTTGAAAGATTTTTTTCATAGTTCAGGGTCAAGGTCACTTCAAAACATGAAAACAATTCAACTTTGAAGGACTCCTGTGACCTTGACATTGAAGCGAGGTCAACCAAAATGGTATCAGAAGATAAGGCTTTCTTTTTCTTGTATACCATACAAAACTAAGCCCGCTGTTTTTAATTTGTTTTCCAGAAAACTGGCACAATGTGAAATTTTGCAGTTTTTAGACCACATTCATTCTCCCTGTGACCTTGACCTTAAGGTAAGGTCAAGGTTCTCAAGTATCTTTTTTGAGCTCTTGGGGTCATACAACATTTTGCAACATTTGGTGTTTCTTCACTTCATAGCGTTGGAGAAATATCCAAAGGTAATGTTCAGTACAGACAGATAAAGACGGGCAACGGACAACGGCTGGACGACCAGGGTGAGTATGTACGCTCACTTTTGCTACACATGCGAGTAGCGGCTATTATCCGTTGTTCACAAAACATTCCTATATAATGTTTGGAAACAATGGTAGGGATAAAAATCAACCGTTTCCAACTGTGCCAAAAAATCAAAAAGACGCGTTCTATAACGGTCAAACGGTCCCTTAACAGACTTGGGCGGGGTCATCTAACGGTTGGCAGACAGCACAAACACCCTGTGACTGCTCGCAAGGAAAAAATAAATCTGGATGGCAGTATGGCTACAACTACGTCGTTTAGTGTAACCATAACCCCTGAATGTATGAACAGCAGAAAAGGCTGTCTTTGACGTCACTGTATAATAAGAAGCACAAAAGGGATTTTTTGGAACTTTCTCTTGGTTGGAGACAAACATGTCCGCAATGCATTCGTGCATCAAGCTATCCATGCAGTCGTTTATTGTTGATTCTTTAGCTCCTCTATGGCAGGGGGATTTTCAATTTGTTTTCCTTCAATTTCACTATGGGAGTTGTTCTTAACATACGTTTGTTAAGAAAATTTTGGCTGATTGTAAAACAGCTGTAATATACGGCAGTCCAGGTTGTCCTTCAACTGTAAAAATGAAATAATGCTCTTTAAAGTATCATTTACAACAGTGGTGGCTGTTTTCACAAGTATGCTACAAAAAACACGACAATACATAATACATAAGGAAAAGCCCTATGTTTGGTCAGTTGGTGAGATAGGTAAATGTTATTTTTGTGTGACAGTTCTGATGGTTTTCAAAGGGCTAATTCTTTGCTTTTCGACATATGCCCAACTGAAAACGCTTTAGCAACTCAAGTGCACACGACAACCATCTAAATAGACTACATGTTCGCAGAAAACACAATACTGAATATAGAGGGAAAAATAACGGCTCTTTTTAAAAGCACTTTTAGTAGTGAAGTACTTTTAGGATTGTTTGGAATTTTTTACCAGCAGACACCCTTTTACTGCTGAGTGTCTTAGTATTGTAAGATGTGTGATTTGAATTTTGGTTTAAAGGTGCCTTTGGTTTGAACACCCCTACCCCTACGAGGCAGAAATACAAAGAAATAGAAGGAAATTGAGCCTATTTGGAACCAGACTTTAGTATGTTCCCATGGGGGGATTCACGGTGCGAATGACACTGCGTCAGCTTTTTCATTTATCTTTAGTATTTTCTTCAACTTTAACTTTTAGGACCATGTATGAGGTTGTGGCAAGCTAAATACACAACACGGCGACGTCTCGGAAAAATAGTAAGGATTATATAGGGAAAAACAACAGTGTCAGTTAAAGTCCGTTTTGAAGGTGTTAGTGGTTGGGGATTTTGAAAAGCATCAGACATCAGGCAGATACAATCCTTTCTGCGTGTTCTGGTGCAGAAAGAGTTTTCAGTTTATACATTGGGGTGACCAGTAGATACCATTTTACAACCATACCCCCAAACGACATTTACAGAGCCCAAAGAAGGATTTGGGTCAATTTCAAAGCCATTTTTCCGTATGAAGCGCCAACTTTATATGAAAATGTGTTTAATAAACATCAAAGGAATGAGGTTGAACTTTCTGATAAGGGACATTTTAAACCTAGTCATTGTCACTTCAACGTTGTTCTCTAATATGCCTGGACTACAAACCCGACAGAGTTATTTCCGGAAATCGTCTTTTGGCAGCAAAAGGCAGTCAACGACCCAGGACATTATTCTCCAAAGAACCACTGCTCATTCCCCAACCTATACATTTCTTCCCGAATCGATGGCATGCTTGAAGGCAAAAGAGCTGCCCAGGCCTGCCACAGTGTCAAATGTTAGTGTGTGTGTGTGTGTGTGTGTGTGTGTGTGTGTTTGTGTGTGTGTGTGCGTGCGTGCATGTGTGTGTGTGTGTGTGCATGTGTGTGTGTGTGTTTGTGTGTGTGTGCGTGCGTGCGTGCATGTGTGTGTGTGTGTGTGTGTGTGTGTGTGTGCGTGTGTGTGTGTGTGTGTGTGTTATGTGTGTGTGTGACTGTCTGTCTGTCTGTGTGAGTGTTTGTCTGTGTGTGTCTGTGTCTGTGCTTATGTGTGTGTGTGTGTCTGTGTGTGTGTGTGTGTGTGTCTGTGTGTGTGTGTGTGTGTCTTTCTGTGTGTTTGTGTCTGGGTGGTCGCATCTCTGCCTGTGTGCCATTATTCAGGGATGAAAACTTAAGAATGTAACGAATAAGCTTCAACTTGTAGACCTCTCTCTATCCAGACTTGCCATTGTAAGGAAACCCAACCACAACTCTATACGGTGACAACTTCACAAGAAAACTGACACTTGGAACGGTACAGACTATTTCCGCCTCTGAAGGCTAAACCAAACTAGGTGTGACTTGAAGTTGTGAAAGGAAATCGGCGTCACGCCTCATCTACCCCCCATGACCGCCCTGTCTCTTTGACCGCTATCGATGTCTCTCACCCGCCGGGTTTACACTTAGCGGAGGAAGGTAGCAGCTAGTAGACGATGTTCGGAAATAACTCTGTCAAGACAGCAGCAGTAGACGATGTTTGGAAATAACTCTGTCAGGACAGCAGCAGTAGACGATGTTTGGAAATAACTCTGTCAGGACAGCATCAGTAGACGATGTTCAGAAATAACTCAAGACAGCATCCACAGGCGATGTTCGGAAATAACTCTGTCAGGACAGCATCAAAAGAAGATGTTCTGTTACAACTCTGTCAGGACAGCAGCAGTAGACGATGTTCGGAAATAACTCTGTCAGGACAGCATCAATAGGCGATGTTCGGAAATAACTCTGTCAGGACAGCATCAATAGGCGATGTTCGGAAATAACTGTCAGGACAGCATCAATAGGCGATGTTCGGAAATAACTGTCAGGACAGCATCAATAGGCGATGTTCGGAAATAACTCTGTCAGGACAGCATCAATAGGCGATGTTCGTGAATAACTCTGTCAGGACAGCATCAATAGGCGATGTTCGGAAATGACTCTGTCAGGACAATATCAATAGGCGATGTTCGTGAATAACTCTGTCAGGACAGCATCAATAGGCGATGTTCGGAAATGACTCTGTCAGGACAATATCAATAAGCGATGTTCGTGAATAACTCTGTCAGGACAGCATCAATAGGCGATGTTCGGAAATGACTCTGTCAGGACAATATCAATAGGCGATGTTCGTGAATAACTCTGTCAGGACAGCATCAATAGGCGATGTTCGGAAATGACTCTGTCAGGACAATATCAATAGGCGATGTTCGTGAATAACTCTGTCAGGACGGCATCAATAGGCGATGTTCGGAAATGACTCTGTCAGGACAATATCAATAGGCGATGTTCGTGAATAACTCTGTCAGGACAGCATCAATAGGCGATGTTCGGAAATGACTCTGTCAGGACAATATCAATAGGCGATGTTCGTGAATAACTCTGTCAGGACAGCATCAATAGGCGATGTTCGGAAATAACTCTGTCAGGACAATATCAATAGGCGATGTTCGTGAATAACTCTGTCAGGACGGCACAAATAGACGATGTTCGTGAATAACTGAGCGTTGAGAAAGAGTTGCGCCCCGCGTTAGGGTGACAAACAGTAACACGTGTTAAACCAATTAAAACCACGATCGCAGCGATTCCACCGCATATAACTAACGCTAGTAATAGCTCAATCAGCAACATTCGCGAATGCCACACTCTTGAAGTTGATTTGTTGTATGTGTCCAAGTTGAGTAAAAGCCTGGAAAGATCTGAGATGGTGAACCAAACCAAAGAGTGTGCCTTTAGCGTTAAGAATGATGACAGAACTCGAGATAGTAGCCACACTAGCTATGGCACAACATCTGTGTGAATGTTTTGAGGTGTATGTATGTGTGGTCATTCTTTCGTACAGTTCCTTACAAATCATAATTACTCCAACTTCAGGCATCAATCCGAGAGTCTCAGGAACAATGCTAAAATGGTGACTCGCGGACTCTCACGTGACCTAGCTTTCTCTCGCACTCTTTGTTATCATTCTAGTTGGTAGTTTTATTTAGTATAGGACATCATGTCTAAACAGTGTCATGTTTTCCTCGTCCCATAAATTACCCTTTCTCGGTTGTTGTTTTTACTCACACCAGTAATATCAATCGATCACAAAACTTGCCAATGGTTCTCAAGTAGCCGAGAGCACACAACTCGGCAAGGCAATCAACCCATCAAACCCAATCACAGCGCCAATCATAACGCTTGTCACCGCAACCCATAACATCGCCAATACCACCCATAACACTCTCTGCATGAAACATAACACTTCGGTAACCATAGCACCAGGGGAAACAACTCAGCAAAGAGCAACCATTACGCTCGAAGAGTCATTTTCTTCACCAACTACGATCAAATCATCACGCAGCCTTTGAGTCTGGAAATTAGGTAAAAGGGTGGTTGCTGACTCGCAGCGGATATGAATATGTCATGGGTGATTTTTTTTTTCTTGTTTGGTTGTTGGATCTGGAAGAGTAAGTGCGAGACTCTGGGGTTAAATATGGAATCGATTGTGCAAACCTAAATTGGCTGACTTTAAATAATAATAATAATAATTGTCAGTAAGTACTGGTGTCACATGACTGATGTGAACCAGTTGATTGGCTAATGGCGATGCGCTAAAACTGTTAGCGCACTCTTGGAGTGCGCTAACTTTTCCACAGAGCGTATTCTTCCGCCCTTTGCCTAAGCGAGACTGTGCTCTCATCCTCAGAATTAATTAATGACATGTAGCTTATATTCTCCACAATACCAAATGACCATAAATTCCCTGCTTCTCAATTAAAGCAGAAGTGGGGTTTTTTCTGACAGATTGCATGTGCCTGTGCCAGTGCCAGTGATCTAAAAATAGAAGCCGCTGTGTTTCATCTAATTTTCGCCGACTTGCATAGATTCTTCTCATATGCCGTGTTAGTGGCATGTAGCTTATCATCCACATTACCAAATGATGAGTTAGTATACAATTCCCAGCGGCTAACAGAAAACACAAGTGTTATTCCGATAACGTACCAGCTAGACCAGTTTGGAAGACTGACTCGATCGACTCTGTAGCAGACTACACAGAAATACGACTACATCAGTTCAGTAAATGAATGGTTTCCGAATTATTATTTCAAGGCAAGAACAATCGTAATCGAAAACGTGTAAGGTTCAGAACGTTCTTACCATATATAAGACTTATTACCAGCGTGCAGACTCAGTGCAGACTGCAGTGGTTCGATTGCTCAGGTAGCCTAGCACTAGCAGACGACATTAACCCCGCTCAGCAAATTAACATGTTGGGCAAATGTGAACGAAAAAAACGATGGGGATATAATACGTGTAGGGTTCAGAGCATTCTTACCGTTCATATTTAGTATCAGACTCCCCGATGAGTGAAGATACAACACGAGAAATATGCCACATTTGTTTTGAAAATGTGCGAACCGTCGAGTCCTTCGAGTCAATTCAAGGGGAGTCACTCCGCACAGTCAATCCGTCGAAGCTCGACTGGAGGTTTCGAATCGCAAATCCTTTCTCCGAGTTCAAATGAGGTCTCTCTGAAAGATCATCACTGTTCAGATTAACGCTACACTGGAATTTACCAACAGAAATTAAAATGCGTGTGACGAAAGCACGACACACTTGAGACACCCCACACAAAAGTAGATCTTTACTGTACACGACCTGACCACACAGTTATGCCTATTCAAATGCGCGTTGCAATATGTGCGTTTGGAATCTTCTTTTTTCTATGGCGGTACTGACAATATCGTTATTGAAACAATCCCAGTGCACTAAGGGATTTATAGAGCAAATCGAGAAAATTCATTAT
>NW_027126305.1:27500-29554 GCF_037325665.1 Littorina saxatilis | reverse complement strand
TCTCTCTCTCTCTCTCTCTCTCTCTCTCTCTCTCTCTCTCTCTCCTTGCCCCACTCATATTATATTAGCTCAAAACA
Organism: Littorina saxatilis; assembly: GCF_037325665.1. NCBI lineage: Eukaryota > Metazoa > Mollusca > Gastropoda > Littorinimorpha > Littorinidae > Littorina > Littorina saxatilis. Next base: position 29,477 of record NW_027126305.1, on the reverse strand, counting down.
GTATGAAGTCAATAATTTCCGTGTCAGGCACTTTTCGGTGTGCGAGTCGTCACTGGCTGAGACTATCATCGATTATTCATATCAGAGAGGTGTTACTGGCGATAGTAATGAGTGATTCAATATCATCAGTGTTTCCCAGTGTCTGGCTAAAAATGCCAAAGACTAATGGAGACAGAGAGGGGAGATATGGAGAAGGGGAGGGGGGTACAGAAAGAGGCATAGACAGACATGGACAGACATGGACAGACAGACAAACAGACTAAGACTGGCATCGATCATTCACATCGGTGAAGGTGGGACTGGTGATAGTAATGACTGATTCAATATCATCCGCGTTTACCAGTGTGTGGTTAAAAAAACTGATTCAATATCATCCGCGATTCCCAGTGTGTGGTTACAAAAACTGATTCAATATCATCCGCGATTCCCAGTGTGTGGTTACAAAAACTGATTCAATATCATCCGCGTTTCCCAGTGTGTGATTAAAAAAACTGATTCAATATCATCCGCGTTTCCCAGTGTGTGGTTAAAAAAACTGATTCAGTATCATCCGCGATTCCCAGTGTGTGGTTACAAAAACTGATTCAATATTTACCAGTGTGTGGTTAAAAAAAATTCAAAGACTGATGGAGATAGGGAGGGGGATACAGAAAGGGACATAGACAGACATAGACAAACAGACAGACAGACAGACAGACATATAGACAGACAGACAGAAAGACGAGACTGGCATCGGTTATTCACATCAGTGAGGTGTGCCTGGTGACAGTAATGGCTGGTTCAATATCATCCGCGTTTCCCAGTATCTGACTAAAATGTCAAAGACTTATTGAGTTGGAGGGGGGGAGGGAGAGAAAGGGGAGAGAATAACCGAGAGAGAGAGAGAGAGAGAGAGAGAGAGAGAGAGAGAGAGAGAGAGAGAGAGAGAGAGAGAGCGGAAGAGAAAGGGAGAGAGAGGGGGAGATATAGATGGGGGGGGGGGAGTCATTTGTCGATTCCAGAGAGAGAGAGAGAGAGAGAGAGGGAGAGAGAGCGTCAGACAGACAGACAGAGAGGCCAGGTAGACAGACAGAGAGCTAGGATACGATGATGATGATGATGACGATGATGATGATGATGACGATGACAGGCCAGGTAGACAGACAAAGGTCAAGAGACAAAGATAGTGACAATTACAGAGAGACTTTCCTAGTGAGTGTTGACAAAGGAGAGTTGGGAAGGGACCTTTCTCGTTTTCTATTGCAAGTTGGTTGGGAATGGGGGGGGGGGGGGGGGTGCGAATAATTGAAGGGAGTTAAATTTTAGTGAGAAGAACAGAGACACCGGACGTTAAAGGGTGTCCTGGAAGTTATTTTCCCATGCAAATCATTACTTAGTCTGCATCGATCGCATGCCGTTTAAAAGTGATACCCTACATGTACGCTTGCACTAAAATGCAGATGTACTGTACCTCGGATGTTATTCGTTGGGTCAAGGTTCAAAAATGACCACTGCTTTTCATGTTGACCGGACTCCATTTTAAGTTCTGAGCTGCTCGTGTGAAAAATGCATGCTTGCACTAAAGGGCGCATGTCCTGTTTGCTAGGATTTTACTCGTTAAGTGAATGTTGAAGAATGATTATTGCTTTACATGTTGACCGTACGCAATCAAAGTGCAGCCTTGCTCGTGTGGAACATGTATGCTTGCACTAAAGTCCACATGACTTGTTTGCTCGGATTTTACTCGTTGAGTGAATGTTGAAAAAACGACTATTGCTTTTGATGTTGACCGGACTCCATTTTAAGTGCTGCTGTGATCGTGTGGGAAAGGTACGCTTGCAATAATGTGCATATTTTTTTGATTTTTGTTTATGTTGTGTTCCGTGGCGATTAATTTATCGTTCAACTCGCCAAGAACGGCACATGACTACTGATTTGCAGTGGGTTTCCGTTTGTGGGTTCAGTTGTTTTTTAATGTTTTAATTATTTCTGACCCAT
>NW_027126305.1:15000-22500 GCF_037325665.1 Littorina saxatilis | reverse complement strand
TTTTTTTTTTTTTTTTACACAGCGTGTACATGAACACCGATGCAAGCACAGCCTAGAGGTGACCTTACGAGTAATTTCTACTGCTAATATGACGAAGCCACCGAGCTGAGACAAAAAGAGTTCTCGAAGTGTCTTTTCAGTCCCTCGATCGGGGAACATGCAGAACTTTCGCGTTATTCGCATTATGACGTACGTCTTCTCGAACTGTTTTTGTCCGACTTTGACGTCAGAGACACCATTTTCTGGGGCAAGAATATTCCTCTTGGTTTTCTTAGTCGGTGTCGTTTCTCAATAAATCTCGTGCTGCGTTGCTTTCGGAGTTCAGTCAATGAAAGGTCAGTTGGTCCTGGTGTGCGTGGTGTCTTGAGGACTCTGCCGTGTGCTGACAAAACCGAGTAAGTCCACTGACGCTACTTCCGAGAAAAACGACTTTTACTGTTTGATAAAATGTCTCAACAGTGATGATTATCTAGATCAAACAACCGAGATGATAAGATAAATAGCATTAATTTACGTTTAAAACCCGATTTTCGTAATACTCTGATGAATGGTTTTGGTTTTGTTGGGCATTTTGTGGTCTTACTTGGTTTTTCACTGTTCCCCCCAATATCAGATCTAACCAAAAATGCGCAGATCTAAGCAAGCGGACTTACTTGGTTTTACCAGAATATTTGGAAGAACGACGACGAAGAAGAAGAAGAAGTCAAAAGAAATGACAAAACAGTGAAAATAACACTACGAATTTGCACAAAATGGAAAGAGAGAGAGAGAGAGAGAGAGAGAGAGAGAGAGAGAGAGAGAGAGAGAGAGAGAGAGAGAGAGAGAGAGAGAGACTAGGGAGGGAGTGAGAGAAGGGGAGGGAGGGAGATAGGGAGGGAGGGAGGGAGGGAAAGAGATAGTGGGATGGAGGGAAAGAGAGGGGAGGGAAGGAGTGAGATAGGGGGAGGGAGATAAGGAGGGAGGAAGAGAGTAGGAGGGAGAAAGAGGGGGAGGGAGGGAGAGAAAGAGAGTGGGATGGAGGGACAGAGGGGAGGGAGAGAGAGAAGGAGGGAGGTAGAGAAAAGTCGATTGTTGGCGGTAGGAGAGGGATGAGGGAAAAGAGGGAGGAGGAGAGAGCGAAAGGGAAGGAGGGGATAGAGACAATGATGGAGGGAGGGAACTTGAGAGAGGGAGGAAGAGGGAGAGAGATAGCGAGAGAGGTAGGGAGGGATAGAAAGAGAGATGGAGGGAGGAAGGGAGGGAGAGAGGGAGACAAGGATCCTCAGGAGAATCATATAGAGAAGAAAAATGTTTGAAATAAAACGTCATAAGGTGACGTCATTATGTCTCGCCTTATCGAATGACGTCATTTGTGTGTTCTAAACTTTAAATGACGTCATTTGTGAGTTCTAAACTTAAAATTAGGTCTTTTTTGTACGAGTCATCTGAAAGATTTTTGAAACTACCATTATACGAATGGGAAACCCTTGGACTTACTTGGTTTTGTCAAAACATTCATGCACACTTAAAAAGTTGTTTTTGGTTGTGGACTTACCTGTTCATATCTGCTTATCTAAGCACTCTAAAAAGTAGAAATTAACACAAAAGATGCGCATTGATTTCTTCTTTTTGATGAACAAAAAATATCATTTTTGAAAAAAAATGGACTTACTCGGTTTTGTCAGCACACGGCAGAGGTCTCCCTGAAGCCTCGTGCAAACCGTGTTTATCTGCAGGATTCTTGTTTGTGTCCACTCACGCGGTCATCATCTCCTTGGAAAATTGGGAGCGCTGGATATTTGGTCAGCCATCACACTCGTGTTGTGATTGTACTGGGGTCTATCTTTAGCGGCACGGAATGTTTGCGACAAAGAATGTACCTCAGTTTTTGATTTGGGGTAATCATTTGTAGGCGTCACTTCTAAGGGAGCATAATTATTATTTCACTCTTATTAGCAACCAGGAGCTTAAACATGATTCTGTAACAGGAGAAAACTATCGCGTCAGCTCAACAAGATGAGTATTGCTGCTGGAACTGGAAGCAGTTACAACGAAACTTTCAACAGCTTTTGTGCACAATCAAAATTATACATCATTCATTAATCTAAAACCAGACAGACTGCTAACGTTCAAAATTCAGAATCAAAAACAAGAATTGTAGGTTATTGGAACGTTTTACTATTGACAAAATCAATCAATCAATATGAGGCTTATATCGCGCGTATTCCGTGGGTACAGTTCTAAGCGCAGGGATTTATTATTTTTTTAATATTTTTTTTATGCAATTTATATCGCGCACATATTCAAGGCGCAGAGAGTTATGTAACTCTATATTTTTTAAGTACATTTATAACTCTCGCCTACTCCATCACACATGTCGTATACATATAGAGCGCGTACTTCCCTTTGGTTATTTGATCTTTAAACAACCCTCTGCCTCATTTCGCTTGAGAGTTACATTTACAGTACGACTTTTTTTTTAAGTGTTGTTTTGCAGTTGTTTTTACGAAGTGTTACTTTGTCTCGGTGGTCTGTCTGTCTGACCACTGGGTCGACGTACTGTAAGGCCAACAACAACAAAATAGTCTGTTTACGGTAACATAGGCCAAAAAAATAGGGTCGGTAGGTCTTTTTTTTTTTTTTTCTCAAACATATTTTTAACTTATTTTGCAAAAAAACAAACTTTTTTTTTCTCCCAAATGCCCCCCCAAAAAAGTCTAGGGTCGCGCGAAAAAAATAGGGTCGGTCGGGATACCGTAAACAGACTTTTTTTTTGGACCTAAATGTAACGTTTTGTTTTGTCAATAATCATATGTTCCAATAACCTGCATCATTCGTTATGTCTACTTTTTGTCTCAGGCACGTCTAAGTACAGTATACCAGCCGTACACCAATGTCAGACGTTTATCATATGCTGGACTCTGCTGTCCTCCGCGCAAAATGTTGCCTCATGCTGTAAACCCTTACCCGCTGATTACCTTTTGCCTGTAGCTTTACTTGTCAGAATGAAGCACAAATGACAATGCCACACTTAGTCAACGAATGTCCTTCGCGAAGATGGAAGTCTCGGTCTTCACAGATGACATTTCATGAACAGTCTACATGCAGATATATGGTCTGGTCTGCCGGCAATGGTTTACAGACATTCTGTGCAACACCGCTGACGAATCTTTTTATATTTAGTCAAGTTTTGACTAAATATTTTAACATCGAGGGGGAATCGAGACGAGGGTCGTGGTGTATGTGTGTCTGTCTGTCTGTCTGTGCGTGTGTGTGTGTGTGTGTGTGTGTGTAGAGCGATTCAGACTAAACTACTGGACCGATCTTTATGAAATTTGACATGAGAGTTCCTGGGTATGAAATCCCCGAACGTTTTTTTCATTTTTTTGATAAATGTCTTTGATGACGTCATATCCGGCTTTTCGTGAAAGTTGAGGCGGCACTGTCACGCTTTCATTTTTCAACCAAATTGGTTGAAATTTTGGTCAAGTAATCTTCGACAAAGCCCGGACTTCGGTATTGCATTTCAGCTTGGTGGCTTAAAAATTAATTAATGACTTTGGTCATTAAAAATCTGAAAATTGTAAAAAAAAATAAAAATTTATAAAACGATCCAAATTTACGTTTATCTTATTCTCCATCATTTGCTGATTCCAAAAACATATAAATATGTTATATTCGGATTAAAAACAAGCTCTGAAAATTAAATATATAAAAATTATTATCAAAATTTTTTTTTCGAAATCAATTTAAAAACACTTTCATCTTATTCCTTGTCGGTTCCTGATTCCAAAAATATATAGATATGATATGTTTGGATTAAAAACACGCTCAGAAAGTTAAAACGAAGCTGGTACAGAAAAGCGTGCTATCCTTTTCAGCGCAACGAATACCCCGCTCTTCTTGTCAATTCCACGGGCACTGCCTTTGCCACGGGCGGTGGAGTGACGATGCAACGAGTATACGGGCTTGCTGCGTTGCGTTGCGTTCAGTTTCATTCTGTGAGTTCGACAGCTACTTGACTAAATATTGTATTTTCGCCTTACGCGACTTGTTTATATTTAGTCAAGTTTTGACTAAATATTTTAACATCGAGGGGGAATCGAAACGAGGGTCGTGGTGTATGTGCGTGCGTGTGTGTGTGTGTGTGTGTGTGTGTGTGTGTGTGTAGAGCGATTCAGACTAAACTACTGGACCGATCTTTATGAAATTTGACATGAGAGTTCCTGGGTATGAAATCCCCGAACGTTTTTTTCATTTTTTTGATAAATGTCTTTGATGACGTCATATCCGGCTTTTCGTGAAAGTTGAGGCGGCACTGTCACGCCCTCATTTTTCAACCAAATTGGTTGAAATTTTGGTCAAGTAATTTTCGACGAAGCCCGGGGTTCGGTATTGCATTTCAGCTTGGTGGCTTAAAAAATTATATAATGACTTTGGTCATTAAAAATCTGAAAATTGTAAAAAAAAATAAAAATTTATAAAACGATCCAAATTTACGTTTATCTTATTCTCCATCATTTGCTGATTCCAAAAACATATAAATATGTTATATTCGGATTAAAAACAAGCTCTGAAAATTAAATATATAAAAATTATTATCAAAATTAAATTGTCCAAATCAATTTAAAAACACTTTCATCTTATTCCTTGTCGGTTCCTGATTCCAAAAACATATAGATATGATATGTTTGGATTAAAAACACGCTCAGAAAGTTAAAACAAAGAGAGGTACAGAAAAGCGTGCTATCCTTCTTAGCGCAACTACTACCCCGCTCTTCTTGTCAATTTCACTGCCTTTGCCATGAGCGGTGGCCTGACGATGCTACGAGTAAAATGGCATTGCGTTTCATTCTGTGAGTTCGACAGCTACTTGACTAAATATTGTATTTTCGCCTTACGCGACTTGTTTTATTTATTTATTTTTTAATTTTTTTTAATATGATGGAAACTAGTTTGTTATGCATTACATTTTTACTAAATGCTTGCAAAGTATATATTACCGACTAGCAAGGGCCGGGTATAAAGTAATACTATATGCAATAATTGTTTATGAACCAAATGAAGTCTACGAAGATGGACGTGGTTGATTTTTCATGGATGACTTTTCATGAATGACTTACAAAAAATGTGATTGACCAGCACTGGTCTGCAGGCCAACTTAGAAACACTGTTGAAGAAACAGATATAGTCTAGAAAAGTGGAAGTCTGGGTTTTCCACGGATGAAATGTCAGAAACAGTGTACAGACATTAGTGTCCACACGCAATGGTCTACAGACATACTATGCAACACTTTGTCATCAAGAAAGATGGAATTCTCTTTTTCATGGTTGACTTTTTCATGAATAGTTTACTGACCTTGTGAACGACTACGAATAGTCCACAGACAAACACGCAGTTCTGGTAATGGATTGAATATTGTCCAGAGACACACTATGCAAAATTCTTGATTGACCAGTCTGGGAGGGACGATACACTCGCCAGTAGATGACCACTCGAAGCACCGCTGGGCAAACACTGGCCATTAATTCCCCCACAAATGGATAGTTTGTTCCAGCAGCTTTGTCAAATTAACCTACCTGGGGGCCCAGCCCGCGCAAGGTTTAAGATTTTCTCTTGGGTATATTCTGTCAGTAAATTTGTGCCATGAAGATTCTTTTTGTGTGCAAAAATAATCGCCTGTAGATCGTGAGCCTTTTCTCTTGGGCACACTGCCAGTAAGTTTTAACCTCACGGTTCTTTTGTGAACAGAGATAATTGCTTATTTTGATGTTGCCTTCGATTTCCTTGTGTACAGAGACAATTGTATGCAACTCTTTCCCCTACGGTTGTCTTTTGTACAGCGATTGCGAAACGTGTCAGTGCAATGAATACTTTTTTTTAGCGCCGATTAGGCACAGTACTGATTATTCAGCATACTACACAGCAGTTTTGACTTTTTGGCACTCTTCTGTAGATCCTGATCAATGTCTTTTAGCGCAGATAAGACAAAATACGGATTGCCTGTCACAGTCCTTAACAGTGCTTTCCCCTTGTCAATTTTCTTTACATCCCAATCAACGTCTTGTTTGCGCAGATATAATAACACTGATTGCTCAGCACACTCCAAAACAATTCCTACTCCGTGGCACTCTTCTGTAGATCTCCTGATCAACGTATATTAGCGCAGATAAAACATAACACTGATTGCTCGGCAAACTCAAGCGCAGTTCCTTCTCTGTGACACCCTTATGTAGATCCTCATCAATGTCATCTTGAATGCAGATAAGCTCCAATACGGATCAGAAGATTCTGAGGCTGGTGGATCAAGCAGTTGGACACGGTTCGAACAGAGCTTGAGATTTCGAGGACACTTTGTATGCTAAATATCCCTCTTACTCCTTTCTACGGCGAGATATATAGGGAGTCCTCCTTCGACCCGAAGGCAGATCGCCAATGTCACGCTGACCTCCACAGGTCCAGTTCTTGCTCTCGCCAGAAGTTTCTAGTGGTCAAGATATCTGTGTGTCTGTCTGTCTTACTGTCTGACACGTGACGACTTAACTCCACAAGATTGAGCAATCTTGGGATCACACGCAAACATACACCTCACTCACTAACGCACACCCAAGAAAGTTTACAAGTGGAGACAGACATCACTATGTATAAAAAGACTAAAGGAACCACATGTAACTTATAAGCTTTATATAATAAACACAAATTTATGCACGAAACATCCACACATTTAACGTGTACACTCTACAAATACTACGAAAATTGACAACACATGAATTCACATGAAATTATCCTGGAACTCCAGTCCTAAGCACCCCCCCTATGGTTAAATAGCCTGTTAGTATACGGCGCTCAATAAGGTCGCATCACCAAATTACACGAACACAGACACATGCTTTAACCACGACAGAGTACTTAGCTTTTCGGGATACACAACGCCCACCAAGGCCTCACATGTCCTTCCCTCCTCAGAAGGCCGCAGCTTCCTGATTCTGACCCCCTAGAAAGGTCCCCGACTGCCTAAGCACGTCGAACCCAGCTCCAGTCCTTCGGAGCTGTTCCCCAGATTCCTAGGCATGTAGAGTTGACCAGACTCCTTCCTCATGCTGTCTTCTGGTGGTCCTGCGTACACTCTGGGTGGAATCTACTGGTCGGAGTAACCCACGCCGCTCTTCTTGCGTTGCTGTGAGCCGTAGTCGCCTCCTGGCAGCGTCCCATCTGTCCAGATCTCAACGCCTTCACGTACACATACGTCCCTCCTCCGTTCTCTCTCCGGCCAACTGCATGTAAATAAAACAGCACGTTAATACTGAACAATAACCTCCCTAGCTACCTGGCGTGTATCGATGGTTGTGTTAGTGTTCATCGGTGATGCAAACCTTTAGCGCATCATACCGATGGACATCAAGATCGAAACTTTACACCAAGTAACCATGTATGGAAAAGGATAATTATTTAATACATTAGCTATACAACGGGGCTTTACAATATAGATTTATAGTTTGCTTAAACCTATAAACTTATTG
>NW_027126305.1:5000-10000 GCF_037325665.1 Littorina saxatilis | reverse complement strand
TTTTGTTTTGTTGTGTTTTGATTGTTCTGTATTGCACAATGACCCACTTTACTGTGGACAAAGCCTTTTTCCCCAAAGGCGGCAGAAACCATGCAAATGGTGTAACCTGATAGGGGATTAGTTCCGCAAGTGTTGACATTGTCTAGCTGTTGTTTGGGTCTTTGCCCGTTTTTCTTGACAGAAACCCCGCATATTCTTGCATATATGGAACGCAAATGTCAGAATTTATGTCGTTAACTGTAGATCCAGTTACAGTTTCATGCATGTCGAATGCGCTTGTTTGTTTGTTTTTGCTTTACAGCTTTTTGAATCGGAAATTGGTGTGTGTTATGTTTGTTTTTGTTCGTTTGGCTGTTCGTTCGTTTTTTGTTTGATTTGTGTGTGGGTCGCTTTGTTCGTTCGTGCTTTCTTTATTTCCATTTTTCTTTCTTTTTTCTCGTTCTTTCTTCCTTATTTCTTTCTTTTGGTGTCTCTGTCTATCTGTCTTTCTTTCGTATTATCTGTCTGTCTGCTTTCTTTCTTTCTTTCTTTTGTTCTTGGTGCGTGTTCGCGCTGAGAAAAAAGCGCTATGAGTGCATCATGCCATGTGAACACGGATTTTCAGAGCTGGATATTATGATGAATTTCTGATTTATTTTTAAATCACAGAGGGATGAAAGACGCATGACGGATCTGAACAATCTCTCTCGACGTATGCATTCAACTGAGATAAACAATACACAGAAGGCACAATTTTCCCATAGTTTCTATCGCGTACATATAGTCCTCTCTGATTAATGACATTTTCATTGCAGCCTTTCATAGTCTAAATGGGGGGGGGGAGGGGCTTAACGTTTTTACAGAAAGATTTCCTATAAGGGACGTGTATGTGATGATATGCTAGTCTCAACATCAACATGCCTTTTATAGTCTGATCCGTGCAAACCAATCAAAAGTGGATCTTGTTTCTGGCAGTTTCCTAAACTCTCAGCGCAACATCGTTGTCATTCATGCAAAGCATTGATTTTTCACTCTGTCTTTTAGAGAGAGTTGGCAAACCATCCAAATCTCGTACCCGGTTAAACGGGTCCATTGAGCTTAAAGGCTCTGCTTTGGGTTGATTCCAAGGAAAATTAGTCGGTTTTTTTAGGTTTTTTTTAGTTCAACAACTTTTTTTTTTTTATTGGTTGCCTCCTTGGGCGGCGTGTAAGTTTTGCAATTGACCCTTAACTTTTCTTCATGTTTTAAAAGAAAAATGAGTCGGGAACTAAGTTTAGAGCATATGAATTCTTTTGATCTACACTTTCTTGTGAGACATAATACAGAAAACATAGATTGCTTTTAACCTTTCGATCGACCTCCTCGTTTGGTTATTCTGATGAAAAACACATCCTTTGGGGACGATTGCTTTGTTAAGGAACGGTCCTTCTCGTCAAAACGATTCAACACACCATGTCAGTACTGATTATAATTATGTATATACTTCTACACGGGATATGACCGTCCCTCCACATGGACACATACCCACAATGAACAGGGTGGATACTTTATGTGCAGAGTGGGATTTTGTTCATCAATTGTTGGGTGTTTTTACATTTAGTCAAGTTTTGACTAAATGTTTTAACATCGAGGGGGAATCGAAACGAGGGTCGTGGTGTATGTGTGTGTGTGCGTGTGTGCGTGCGTGTAGAGCGATTCAGACCAAACTATTGTACTGATCTTTATGAAATTTGACATGAGAGTTCCTGGGTATGATATCCCCGAACGTTTTTTTCCTTTTTTTGATAAATGTCTTCGATGACGTCATACCCGGCTTTTCGTGAAAGTTGAGGCGGCACTGTCACGCTCTCATTTTTCAACCAAATTGGTTGCAATTTTGATCAAGTAGTCTTCGACGAAGCCCGGACTTCGGTATTGCATTTCAGCTTGGTGGCTTAAAAATTAATTAATGACTTTGGTCATTAAAAATCTGAAAATTGTAAAAAAAAAACATTTTTTTCTAAAACGATCCAAATTTACGTTCATCTTTTGCTGATTCCAAAAACATATAAATATGTTATATTCGGATTAAACACAAGCTCTGAAAATTAAATACATGAAAATTATTATTAAAATTAAATTTCCGAAATCAATTTAAAAACACTTTCATCTTATTCCTTGTCGGTTCCTGATTCCAAAAACATATAGATATGATATGTTTGGATTAAAAACACGCTCAGAAAGTTAAAACAAAGAGAGGTACAGAAAAGCGTGCTATCCTTCCCAGCGTAAGTACTACCCCGCTCTTCCTGTCAATTTCACTGCCTTTGCCATGCGCGGTGGACTGACGATGCTACGAGTATATACGGTCTTGCTGCGTTGCATTGCGTTCAGTTTCATTCTGTGAGTTCGACAGCTACTTGACTAAATGTTGTATTTTCGCCTTACGCGAGTTGTTTGTTAAATTAGTGTGAACCTGCAAAATTATTTTATCAAGATAATGTCATCTCTGCGCGTGGAGCAGTCGTGACGTCAACAGAAGCGTTCGTTTGTTTCGATCATGTTAACAACGCTAACAAATCTGTTGTCATAGAAATCAATAGGGTTTTTTTCCCCGCCGACGACGTTTATTCTTGAGTAAACAAAAAATATTGACTTATAAAAGAATAGGTTTTGTATAGGAGAACTGTGTAAACATAAAACTAATGGCTTGTAACGAATAGCCTTTGGCTAAGCATTACTGTGTTATTGCTTTTCACAGCTCTGTTTATGGGTATAATAGTTTTAATAAGGTGTAGACAAAATTCAAAGCTGCTCAAGTGAAATAGAAGAATTGTTTTGAGAAAGAAATTGTTGTTTTAATATTTTTCGCACTTTTATGTGATATCGAGATGAAGATGACATTTTCTCCTTCGTGCTAAAAACACATGACTGATGTCATTACCCTACATTACAACTGACATTTCAGTTGAACGGAAGAATTGTTTTAAGACAAAAACTTCTTACTTATCATCGTTTGCACTTTAATATGACACTGACACAAAGCAAGAAAGGTCACCTCAATGTGGTGAATAGAGGCAACAGGAATGAATACCCTAACTTCATAAATTAAAAGTCATATTTCTGTTGAACGAGAAACAGTATAAATCGACTCCTTTGAAAGAAAAGGTCGTTTCTGTTTCAGAATGTATCCTTGCTTTCAAATTACAAAACGCCAAGCCCTTGTCAAAACAGACACAGCAAACAGTAACAAGTACGATGGTCTCATAACTTGTTAGAGATATGAGAGCGTTTCCCGTCAGTTGCCCTATTTCAGTTCTTCTAACTGTCAAAGAGCCGATGGCAATTTTTTACCCCGCGGGTTAGGGGGAAGAATTTACCCGATGCTCCCCAGCATGTCGTAAGAGGCGACTAACGGATTCTGTTTCTCCTTTCCTTTTTTTACCCTTGTTAAGTGTTTCTTGTATAGAATATAGTCCATTTTTGTAAAGATTTTAGTCAAGCAGTATGTAAGAAATGTTAAGTCCTTTGTACTGGAAACTTGCATTCTCCCAGTAAGGTCTTCGTGGTTGAAAACGACGTTAAAACACCAAATAAACAAAACAAAAACAATTGGCAATTTTACCGTACCTGGAATTTTACCGCAATTTTACCGTACCTGGAATGTCTTTAAATTAAGAGAATGTCATTCAAGAAAGCTTCCTATATGGCAATCCTGGTTTTGAATCTGTATGCGTGCTCTATTCTCTTGTATAAACTGTCTGCAATGTTTGCACACGAAGAAAACAGCAATTGGTTGCATCTCTTTGAAAGACCTCTACTCTAGTGAAGTGTGTTTGTTTGCTTAACGCCCAGTCCACCACGAAGGGTGATATCAGGGCGGTGCTGCTTTGACATTTAACGTGCGCCACACACAAGACAGAAGTCGCAGTACAGGCTTCATGTCTCACCCAGTCACATTATTCTGACGCCGGACCAACCAGTCCTAGCACTAACCCCATAATGCCAGACGCCAGGCGGAGCAGCCACCGTAGTGAGGTGCGCCTGCTCTACTGTAAGAGTGATCTATAATATGCTGACTTTTCGTTATCATTTGGTAACAGTCAGAAGACAGAAGTCGCAGCACAGGCTTCATGTCTCACCCAGTCACATTATTCTGACACCGGACCAACCAGTCCTAGCACTAACCCCATAATGCCAGACGCCAGGCGGAGCACCCACTAGATTGCCAATTTTAAAGTCTTAGGTATGACCCGGCCGGGGTTCGAACCCACGACCTCCCGATCACGGGGCCGACGCCTTACCACTAGGCCAACCGTGCCGGTCGTTAATATATATCAACACAGCCAGGTGTGCGCCGTCTGCAACGTTTGCCATCCCAATGTGTCATTCTGTTTGAAATCCCAAGGTGCAATATGTTTTGGGCCATTCCCGTTGAAGGAATATATATTTATGCTTTTGTTTAAACCTCAAATACACACAAACAAACAAAGCAAAATCAAATAAATGTAAAATAAAAATTGATGATAAACACAAATAGAACCTTACCAACAACAGACGCCACCAATTCAGCACCCTACACAAGTCATCTTCAGTTCGTCAAATCGGCCAAACAAATGTCGCCAAGGGCTCTTTTCCATGACAAGGGGAACAATCACCTAAAGGGTGCTGATCGCGATTTCCTTCGGACTCACTTTTCCCTAAACGTGTACAATAGGACGTCTCCGGGCGATTTGCTTTCAGCCGAGATGACGATAGAGATGGCGGCGACATCTCAGCTTTCTACAAAGGTACCGTTTTTAGATGGAGAGTGTGTGTTGAAGTAGGAACTGTTTTTAGATCGAGAATCTTTGTTGAAGTTGGCTCGGTTGTCGGTGGCCTGTTTCCTATCGTAAGTGTGTTATTTGTGGTTGTAGATTTTTACAAAAGAAACGTTTTTAAACGAAGAGTCTTTGTGATAGTTGGCTCGACTGTCGATTCTCTTTTTCCCTCTCGTGTGGGGTTTTGTTTCTTGTTCTTGAAGAGTTATTCGTGGTAGAATT
>NW_027126304.1:0-16791 GCF_037325665.1 Littorina saxatilis | reverse complement strand
GAGAGAGAGAGAGAGAGAGAGAGAGAGAGAGAGATAATTTAATTGAACTTTATTTAACAAGGATTAAAATTTAAGGCTACGCCTTTTCTTACAATCTGTCCTTGGGACGCACAGACACACTATGATCAAATTAAAAATTTACAAAACGTTAACAACTAAAGGAGGTCGGAAAACTTAAACTCGTGATCATAAAGATGTCGATGATGATGATGATGATGATGATGATGATGAAAATGATGATGATGATGATGATGAAGATGAGGCATGAAGAGTATACACATGTGGTTATTCATAAAATCAAATGCATACTATGCAGGTAATTATGAGTACAAGCTGGTAGCAATGGAACAAAGGAGAGAGAGAGAGAGAGAGAGAGAGAGAGAGAGAGAGAGAGAGAGAGAGAGAGAGAGAGAGAGAGAGAGAGAGAGAGAGAGAGAGAGAGAGAGAGAGAGAGAGAGAGAGAGAGAGAGAGAGCACAGCTGCCGGTGCTTTTGAAATACACTATCTTACCGACAGACATACCCTGCGTTTTCTACCAATTAGTATTTGTTGAGGTACAAAACAAGAAAAGAAAGAGAAAAGAAAGAAGAAGAAACAAGCAGAAGAGGCGAACCTCGTAAGACTTCATCCATTTTGACCGAGATCTTCGGTTTCTTCAAGAAAACAGCAATTTGTTCCTCTCGTATTCCAAGACATAACAAGAGGACAGATTATGCCGAAGACAAACAGAAGATCTCCTCGAAAGACATGGCAAGAAAACAAGCTTCAACAACAGAGCTGAAGATCCCCCATACCATCCACACACGCAAAAAGGGGGGAAAAAGTCAGAAAAAACCCTCCCCATGTGCAACCTCTCCCCCCCCCCCCCTTCCTTCTATCCACAAACTCTCGTCGACAAGACCCCCCCTGTGTAATAATCATCTCACCTTTATTTACCAATTCCCTGCTCCCCACTCCCCCCCCCCCCCCCAACGGTTGAAAACGACGTTAAACACCAAATAAAGAAAGAAACTCCACCCCCCTCCCCCATCTATCATACCCATTCCCCTTCTATCTATACCCTCCCCTCAACCCAACCCACTGTGTCGACACATTTGAAGCAGCAATATCCTCGCCACCCCCCCCCCCCCCCCCCTCCTCCACATACCCCATCTCTAAGCAACCCATGTCGACACATTTAAAGCAGCAAGACCCCCCTCAACGACACATTTAAAGCAGCAAGACCCCCCTCAACGACACATTTGAAGCAGCAAGACCCCCCTCGACGACACATTTAAAGCAGCAAGACCCCCCCCCCCTCAACGACACATTTAAAGCAGCAAGAGCCCCCCGCACACCCCCCTTTGTACTCCCCCCTCCCCCCCCCCCCCGTCTTTACAAGATACAAGATACTTATTCACCAATTTTGCAAAAGGATTTCATCTTGGCACGGCACGGTAAAAATAAAATAAAAACCAACCAGACACATATGCAGACACACATCACCATGCATGCATACATACGTACATTACACTGTCATGCACACACAGACACAACTCACATACACACACACACACACACACACACACACACACACACACACACACACACACACACACACACACACACACACACAATTATTTACATTCTCACACATAACCAGCCACATATCTACATCAACCAGCCACATATCTACATCATCGACGATGCATTTGTCAAAGTGACGTGTGGAAGCAAGGAACTGCGTGGAAACATTCCCATAGTGCTTGTAAGACACATCAAAGCTCATTCAATCCCTACCAGTCAAAACAGAGCTCGTCAGAGCTCGTCTTATGATGCATTGTTTTTACGGGGTGCTGAACGCTGGACCAGCTATATAGACAGGCTAGGCTAGAGTCGGGCTTCTATCTCTTGGAGGTTATTTGGGGAGAGAAGGTAGAAACAGAGACAAGATATATCCGTCTTCAGTTCGTGGCTAACGAGGAACCAACACAGTGGATAGAGAAAGCACGTACCTGTCTACACACGTAAACTAACCTCCAGCCTTCCCAACCTCAAAACACAAGACGAAAATCGCTCAAATCAACACTTTTAATTTCACGTAAACTGGAAATACAAACAATGTCACCCAGCCCCATCCCAAGAAAAATAAGAAGAAAAACAAAACACGAGAAAAAACAAAACAAAAAAAACCCCATACCTGAAAATAGACCTGTTTCAACCATAATTTCTTATAGATCTCCGTAACAAAGCTGTTGGTAAACAAACTTTCTTTCTTTATTTGGTGTTTAACGTCGTTTTCAACCATTCAAGGTTATATCGCGACGGGGGAAGGGGGGAGATGGGATAGGGGAAAGGGGGGAGATGGGATAGAGCCACTTGTTAATTGTTTCTTGTTCACAAAAGCACTAATCAAACAATTGCTCCAGGGGCTTGCAACGTAGTACAATATATGACCTTACTGGGAGAATGCAAGTTTCCAGTACAAAGGACGTAACAATTCTGACATACTGCTTGACTAAAATCTTTACAAACATTGACTATATTCTATACAAGAAACACTTAACAAGGGTAAAAGGAGAAACAGAACCTGTTAGTCGCCTCTTACGACATGCTGGTTAGCATGTATGGGACTCCCCCAAGGACTACTAAAGGGTAGTCCTTGGACTCCCCCTAACCCGCGGGGGGTTGGTAAACAAACATGTAGGCGCTCACACACACACACACACACACACACACACACACACACACACACACACACACACACACACAGCGTCTGTCTACCAAACAAGGATGCCAATTTTCTTCTCCGGTTTCAAAGACACTTCCGGCATAAGGACAGCAGAGCAGACAAGGCTCAAACTGCTCGCACCCCAACAAACAACAGTCACATCAAAGGGAAAACACAAGGCAGGCATCGCTTGCAAGGAAACTGCAGTTAGGCCCTCAGGGGACCGATCTCATGACCAAACTAGCCAACTTTTCCGCTTTTCTGTTTCCGTCTCCCCCTCCTACGAACAACAGCTGACGCTTGGCACATCCCTAGAGAAACGGAATATCAGACGTTGCAGTTTTAGAACTGTGCAGGCAAAAACAAGGAACATCAACCAGACACCGGATGCAAGATGTGCAACTTTTAAAGGGATATGATCAGCATTGTTCAAGAGAAGTTACAAACAACAAAAAATTCCTCCGAGGTAGGAAAAACACCCCCGTCCTTAGCATTCTCACTGCCACCAACTGAGCAGGCACTGCTAACAAGTGTGGTTATTTCCCTTTGACCATTAATATGTCCCTCTATAAGTCCTTGTAGAATCTTAATCCACCAATAACTCCCTAACCGTGTGTTTGACTGGTCCCAATTGTTGTAAGGACCGTCTCAGGAATGTATAGAACCTGTTCACCAAGTTTGGTGACGATCGGTCCGTTCATTCTTGAGATCTATATGCGAACACAAACAAACAAACAAACAAACATATCGAGCGAAACCTATACACACCCCTATACCGGGGGTGTAATAACATACATACTCATGGCAAAGTTTGCTTCGAAAAAGTTTGGCCAAAGAGGGTAGAAGCTGAGATTTCTCAGCGTCTACCCTCTTTGGTTTGGCTGTCAGAAGAAAGCCACTAAAGATGGGTCTGAAGTTAACACAGGAGCTGTGAAACAACATCAGAGTTTCTATCATGAGATCAAAGCGGCATACATTACTCAACACGTTGTGTGTTTTGGACGGTTTTTGCTTTGCGAGACAATCTAGGTCATCCAGACGACAAACTAATTAAAGCTGTTTGTTTACGTCACTGGTGGTGAAAGACTAAACGCTCGATCCGTGTCATAAGCTAGCAAGCTTTTATGACGCCATCGAAATGCAGACGTCACAAGACACCCTCAGACAGGAAGGCCAGAAGCCAAGGCAAACAAGACGGCAACGCATGGTTTAGTCTTGGCAAGATAATGATCATCGGAGAAGGCGTGAGAGAGTTCGCTACGCAAGGCAAGATTTCAAACAAAACCCCATCACCTAACACTTCCGCCGTATCATCTGTCCACGAAGAATGGAGGTAGAGGACAAGAAAGGGAGAGGGATACAGAAGAAGGGGTCGTTTTCAACGAAACATTTGACGTTTACACAAACAAGGCGACATTACAGACGTACTTTTCATCAAACCTGGAAGGCAAGACTTGTGTCGTGTCGGGGTTGGAGGAGACAGGAGGAGGAGGAGAGAGAGAGAGAGAGAGAGAGAGAGAGAGAGAGAGAGAGAGAGAGAGAGAGAGAGAGGGGGAGAGAGAGAGAGAGAGGGGGGAGAGAGAGAGAGAGACAGAGAGAGAGAGAGGGAGAGAGAGAGGAGAGAGAGAGAGGAGAGAGAGAGAGAGGAGAGAGAGAGGAGAGGAGAGAGAGAGGACAGAGAGATAGGAGAGAGAGAACAAAAGAGTGAGAGAGAGCTAGAGAGAGAGAGAGAGAGAGCTAGAGAGACAGAAAGACAGACAGACAGACAGACAAATAGACAGAGAGAGCAACAGAGAGCGAGACAGCGACAGATAGACACAAAGGGAGACAGACTGTCAGACAGAGAGACCGAAATTAAGACAGAGAGAGACAGAAAGACAGACATGGAGATAGAGATCGAGGCAGAGATAGAAATGGCTGTCACTTGAAAGACAGATTTCCAACTTGCCCAGAGAACAAACACTTGCATCGTATCATCTGTCAACGCCGAGTAACTAAAGCGAAACAGAAGATCTGGGTGGAGTGAACGAAGGGGGCGGACAAGCGACTGTCGTGTCCAAGACAGAGCTGTGTCGGCTTCCTGCTCATTAGACGGCCCACGGTGACCCAAATGTCCCACAGTGACCCAAATGTCCCCTAGACACGCGACTCTGTCACTCGTAACACACACGATCAACTCACACAAGCGTCAATGACTTTGATCATTAGCTTCACAGACTCAGTAGGCGCGGAGAAATGAAAGAATACTTTGATTACATCTTCTAATTCTTCTGCGCGATCGCAGATAAGGCGCGGAAAAGTTTAAGAAGACTTTGATCATCAACTGCAAACAGCCTCAGCAATTCGCAGGCAAGGCTCAGGCAACTCAAAGGACTTGATCATTGGCTTCAGACGGTCCTCAGTAACTGTGAGTCAAGGTGGCAAGGAAAGTTGTAAAGAATCTCAATTTGTTCCCAGATATGGATGCACAACAGCCTCGCTCGAACACCGTGACGGCCCTATATTGGTGAGAAAGGTCAGGCATCCACAACACCGTGACGGTCCTACTGGTGAGGAAGTTCAGGCATCCACAACAGCGTGCTAAAATTGTACATCTGTTCTAACTCGTTCCGGAGTATACACACAGAAAATCACAAAATAACCCCCTCGTTTCTTTCCATGATGAGAAAAAATAATTACAATAGCAAATTTCAAATCGTGAAAATGTAAACGTTCGCATCCTATCTAAAATCAGCGAAGAACTCACTGATACAGCAACAGCAACGACAACAGCAACAACAACAACAACAAAATGTCATTACTTCTTCACGCCACAGACACAGCTCGGAAGCACCCGATCGGTCAGACAAAGGACCATCACAGGCCGAGAGGGCGAAACAGGCCCACAGAGCGGCAACAGTTCTACGTCAGATTGATCGTCACAGGAACAAGCAGCAGCTGGCCGTCCCTCGCACGCATGACAGGAAATGATGTCATGTGACGTATAGTCTGTGCACGTTGACGTATAGACCCTATCGGTATTCCAAGCTCTCGTAATCTCTCGCAAACTTCAGAGCATAGCAAAGCATGCGGTACAGCGATCTCGTGCGAGCTGCACAAGCCAAGGTTCGAAGTTCTCGCGATGTTCAAAGCATAACAAAGAGCGTGTCTCGCGAGAGCTGCTCAGATACCGAAAAGGTCTATTGGATCCGGTGTTAGTCACTAGTGGTGACGAGATCCCAACAGAGTTAGTTCGATGAACCAATTCCGTGTTACGCTTCGTTGCGTGTTACGGTCGCGAGTCACTACAGGAAGTGAGTTCGATTGAACCACTCAGCACTGCGTAACCCCAGTGTACACAGAGCTCAGTGGATGATGGAGGCTCGTCACCCCAGTGTACACAGAGCTCAGTGGATGATGGAGGCTCGTCACCCCAGTGTACACAGAGCTCAGTGGATGATGGAGGCTCGTCACCCCAGTGTACACAGAGCTCAGTGGATGATGGAGGCTCGTCACCCCAGTGTACACAGAGCTCAGTGGATGATGGAGGCTCGTCACCCCAGTGTACACAGAGCTCAGTGGATGATGGAGGCTCGGCTCCAGTGTGCATGATTGTGCAAGTGAAATCTGAATACAAGTAACAATAACAATAATAACACTTCAATGTCCATTAGACTGAAAACATTAAAATGGAAAATTGCCTTCGAAACGTCAAACCTGCCTGTCAACGATAATAAAATACAATTATTCAGACATTCAAACAACACAGAAGCACATACAAAACATATTAGTTATCATATTATTAAGTATGTGTTCCGAAGACTGAGTCAAGCTAACAAGCCCATCAACTGACAAAAAAACAAACTTGTTTCACTACAACGATCTAACAAGAAGAGCAAACGCTCGATCGAGTCACTTTCGCAGTTCTGAATATTATATGAGGCATCAGATGGACAGGAAGAAATTGCTATTCACAACACAATGAGTCACGTTCACATAAAATTTGAGCCCGGTCACTTTTATAGTTTCCGAGAAAAGCCCAACGTTAAGTTGTGTGTTGCCGAACAGAAAAGGCTAGTTATCTCCCTTGTTTTTCTGATAACGTTCGTAAAAGGCTACAGATGTAAATACTTTGATGTAAAGAATAATCCTACAAAGTTTCAATCACATCCGATGAACTTTGTCAAAGATATAAAATGTCTAATTTTTCCTTTGACGCTGACCTGTGACCTTGAAAAAGGTCAAAGGTCAACGAAACCATCGTTAAAGTGTAGAGGTCATTGGAGGTCACGACTAAACAAAATATGAGCCCGATCGCTTTGATAGTTTCCGAGAAAAGTCCAACGTTAAGGTGGTGTCTACGGACGGCCGGCCGGACAGACTAACACTGACCGATTACATAGAGTCACTTTTTCTCAAGTGACTCAAAAACAGTAGCCTACAAAGGTCATGTAAACTATTGTTACTACAGCTCGTGAAATCAGGCAAGAATGAAACATACAAAAGTGTGGCAAATCACATCAGACACGAAAAGAAAATCGAAACACAAGTATGAGTTCCGAAGACTGAGTCCAACTGACGAGCCCAACAACTGACAATTTAAACAAACATTGTTCACCACAACGACCCACGTTCAGTATACAAAGGCCATGTAACAGCTAGTGAAATACAGCAAGAATGAAAAGGAAACAAATACAATAGTGTTGCAAATCACACCAGACAAGAAAAGAAAATCGAAGCTGCGGAAGTTCATGCAAGCGGGAGTAATACTTTACGCTCAAGAACTTGACACACCTCATCAAGACGCAGGGTTTCACACGGCGGCTAAGTTGTGCATTCTAACAACAAACACCAGCGGCCATCACACTCGAAAGTCTAGCAAACCAACGGCAACACAAACTCGCCATGTATGCGCTTCTCCGAATCAGCACTAACCTAGAGATGCTCAAAGAGAGGGATCTTTGCCGGACACTCAACTTTAAACATCATTATCAGATTAAAAAGGACCCCATGTGTGCGACACCACTCTGCTGTCAAATCCCAGATAAAGATGCAAGGCATCACACACTCCGGGGGGCGAAGCTGAAGTCATCACGGTAAGGACCAAGCACTCCAGGAAAAAAGAACTACTTGTAGACAAAACGAACAGAATGTTGTCAATTCAGAAATCAAGATTCAACTCGCAATCCAAAGGTCAAGTATTACAGTAGATCAAACTCCCCTGTAAGGCCCCCCCCCCCCCCCCCCCCTTCAAACACCCCAGTTTTTCAGTTGTTCCGTTCATTTAATCCGTAAACTTTTCTCCAGGTAAACACTCCCTCTCTTTAAATACCCGTATGAATGTCTCAGATTTGTGGAGATCTCAAAAGGGTGTTTCCACTGTAATTGTAAGCCATTCCGAGTCAGGACCTGAACCCTCCTCACCAGCAGATAGGTCGCGAGGCTCACAAGCTCTGAATGACACCGTAAGCCCGAGATCAGTCGTGGCCCAAATGATTGTATCGCGCAATGATGACGCTGGCTCAATTTACAATTCTGCTCACATCAACGCATGGTCCATTCTGCACGCGATCTTTGGCAGCACTGAGGTGGGGGGACTCAACCTACTGTACCCCCAAAAACATCTACTGGCTGCTACGCTTGATTAAACTGGAGCGCGCATATAGAATAACGATGTTGTTGTTTGGTGCTAGGCCAGTTCAGTGAAAGTTGGTGGCAAGCATAACAAATAGCGCTGTTGTGAGAATGTTGGTGGCAAGCATAACAAATAGCACTAGCTGTTGTGAACTTGTTCGATGCTAGGCCGGTATACAGTGTAGAAAAGTGGCGCACCTCTGGTAGGTGAAAACGACGCAGCACGAAAATCGGTGTGGTTCGCTCAAGCTCATTGCGACTGGAAAATGGACGAACTCCGGCCCAGGAATAACTCTGTGGGGTTTACATGGGTTGAGAAAGAGTTAAAACAAACTCCTGTTTTATTGAGTCAAACTTTCCCACGTGACATTATTGGCCATTCACGAGCGTGGGGTGTGTCTGGAACACGTGGACAAGGAGCACGTGTGGAAAGTTTGCCTCAATAAAAGCAAGAGTATTCACTCTTCAAACCACCCACACAAACCCGACAGAGTAATTTTCGAACATCGTTTATTGCACTGCAGGGAAGAGGCATCAACCTCTCGACGCTTTTGGCACGCCCTCGACCCCCCACGAAGAACTTACCCACTGACAAAGCCTCGTCGAGTGAATGACAAAGATGTGATCAACTGCACTTTACTGGAGGCCGCAGGTACAAGATTTACATTGCCTGCATGAAGATCTTCACGACTTTGTTTCCTACCTGCGATCATGCAGCTGAAGGGGCAAACAATATTCAGCTAACATGATTATGTGTAGAACATTTTAAAGGCCACCCTCTACACAAACGCACGTACGCACCAACACAAATACACACAAACACGAAGGGGCAAACAATACACCCTCTACACAAACGCACGTACGCACCAACACACACATACACACAAACACGCACGCACGCACACACACACACACGAACACACCGTGCTCTCTCTCTCTCTCTCTCTCTCTCTCTCTCTCTCTCTCTCTCTCTCTCTCTCTCTCTCTCTCTCTCTCTCTCTCTCTCTCTCTCTCTCTCTCTCTCTCTCTCTCTCTCTCTGCCACACTCCACCTCTCCTCGCAGACACAGAATATAGTTTTTCGCTGAATTACGTCATAATTATCAGAGAACTGTCATAAGCATCTTTAATCTTTTTTTTCCTTCTTTTTTATAGCATCCTTAATCATCTGAATCCGTCTGTTAATGATAGCATAGCCTACAGAACCTGCCAGACCAAGTCGCACACAAAACCAAGAAAGAAAGCATACTTTACGCACTTGTTCACATATCCACATCAATGACGACCACAAAATCCGTGAAAACAATAATCCCTCTGAACGCACACTGGCCACACCACTGTGACAATGAATCATTCACTGATTCACAAACACGTAAACAACTGCTGGAACCACACTGTAGCCCTCATCTCATGGCACGTCAGTACTAAAAAAAACGTCATTTGTGTGCTAATCACAACCGCCTCAAAGGAAAGGCCTTCTGCGTGGACACGTCTTCGTATGCTCCCAAACGATCACTGATGCGAGGTCACAACAATCCATGACCGAGCATGCTCCATCCACTTAGCAACGAGTCATACATGAACACTTCATCTAACAACTCATCAATCTTGCAAGGCAGTGGCAGGCTTCACGCACAGGCCGCCCATGTCTCAACTTTCAAAATTAATGATGATTGACTTGTAAACAAATGTAAGCTGGAAATTATTGCACTAAACGTTGCAAAAGTGTCGTGGGTGGTTATGCAGGAGAGTTATAAAGAACCAAGCGCAAGAGTCGACGACGTTGAGATGCTGCTTTAAACCGTCCAGTGATGCGTGGCAGTCAGAAGGAGGCAAAAAACTTATTCGGTCGCTTAGTTCAACACAATTTCCCACACCTCTCACGACTCACTGATCATCAATCTTAATTGCAGATGACTCCAGGCAAGTTGTTATCTCAATAACCTTGAGAAAAATATGCACGACTGAAAACCCATTAGCAATTTGCATACAATTTCTCCAAGTTGAACGGGTGTCTTGCAAACCACTGATCATGAGTAGATATGCCTCGATGCTACAGATCCACAGGAGAACGATGCTCCTAAACTTTTTAAAAGATGCAAGAGTGAATCCAGAATGTCCATGAAAACAACTGAGTCGACCACACACCACAGAAGTGCGGTTATAGTTGTCAATGAAAATTCACACAATAAATGCTCCAAAACAACTGAGTCGACCGCACACCACAGAAGTGCGGTTATAGTTGTCAATGGAAATTCACACAATGACTGCTCCAAAACAACTCAGTCGACCACACATCATAGAAGTGCGGTTATAGTTGTCAATGATGCATGGCTGCGTGAAAGCAGTCAGTGCACCGATCTTTCACACACCCTGCCCAACACACTGAAAGAAGTCTCTGACAGTGATTACGGATGACTCAATACGAGGAGGGCCTCACACGGCTAGAGATGCAAAGTGCAGATGAAGTGTGCAAGAGATTCAATGCCACTACTGCGAACAGTCTCTCTCCCTCTCTCTTTTACACTCTCTACTACGGATGCACACACGCCATCGTAGCGGTCTGAGAATACTGAACTTGTTCACACTCCTGATGCACGCCGTAGTAGTAGTAGCAAGCAGTCTGACAGTGAGAATACTGAACTCTTTCTCTCTCTCTCGCACACACACACAGCTGTTTGGGTCGACTAGCGAGCGCCACGCTCGCTCTCTCGCTCGCTCTCTCCCGTCACTTCAAGCGCAGCAAAGCGAACGATCAGAGCGAGTCACTCAAGCGGAGGAGAGAGACAAAAGGGAGAGCTCTTTCAGTACCGCACTCCGCTTGGCTGGCCTGTGACCTGTCTATCGATCCCCCCATGGCCCCCCCCCCCTCCCATCTCCCTCCCTTCTCACTTTTCCTCCCATCCCCCGTCTCTTCCTCCCTTGTCCAACTCTTTTCATGCCCCCTTCACCCGTCACCCTGTTGTTATGATATTGACCGAAACGAGCCCAAGTAGTAAAGAAAAAAATCAAAGCCATGGGGTGTGGGGTTGTGGGTGGGGGTGACGTCTGAAAAGAGGGTAGCGATTCAAAGACCGACAACAACGCGCCAGAAAGAAAGGACATCAAATGAGAAGGAATAGAGAGGCACAGGGTATTGATGAGTGAGGATAGAGAGGCACAGGGTATTGATGAGTGAGGATAGAGAGGCACATGGTATTGATGAGTGAGGATAGAGAGGCACATGGTATTGATGAGTGAGGATAGAGAGGCACAGGGTATTGATGAGTGAGGATAGAGAGGCACAGGGTATTGATGAGTGAGGATAGAGAGGCACAGGGTATTGATGAGTGAGGATAGAGAGGCACAGGGTATTGATGAGTGAGGATAGAGAGGCACAGGGTATTGATGAGTGAGGATAGAGAGGCACAGGGTATTGATGAGTGAGGATAGAGAGGCACAGGGTATTGATGAGTGAGGATAGAGAGGCACAGGGTATTGATGAGTGAGGATAGAGCAAGATTCGGGCATCTGACCGTGAACTGGCCTGCAAGTTACAAATTAATTACAAGGTGATTATCTCGACTGTGTCTTCCGAATGAGCTTCTGGACAATTTGTCAGATAAATTTATTTTCTGTATATATCTATATAAGTGTTTGTCTGTCCACTCAAAAGTGAACGTAACGTAACGTTTTGTTTTGTTATTAGTATAACGTTCCAATAACATACTTTTTTTGTTTTTGTTTAAAAACATGTAAGCTTACATGATTGCAACTTGTCAAACAATAATTTCTATAGGCACTAGGAACCAGTGCCACCCAAAAGAGCGGTTTTTTTCTTACGAATTCACGATAAGGTGCTCTATTTGACCATTGCCAGACGCCTAAATGAAATCCTCTCTGGACTGGACGAGCCCCCATTACAGGACTTGTAGAAGGAAAATATTGTGTAAGGCTCAGTACAAAGACTGTACAGTGCAAACCGTAAAACAACGGTTCCGAGAGTCATCAGAAACCACTCCAGTGTTTAAACGGAGCTGTTTCTAAACATTTCACTTCACGAATACACGAGAAGACGATGCTGTATCAGACAAGTGTCTGATGCCTTTGTCCTCTCGGGTTGTCTGAACACTCCTCGGAGGCAGGACACTTGGAAGGGTAGCTATCTTGCCCACAAACTGTACAAAACGCATTGCAACTCGTCCAACAATGATTGCTGTGGTCATCAGAAGGCAGTGTACACACACACTAACTTGACTGAAGTGAAGCCACAGACACTGCGGGGTGCTGTATGACCGGTGCAAGAAGTTCAAATGAGTTATACAGGTACAGTGGCACCAGCGCCACTCTCAATTCCCGTAACCTTTGTACATAAACCTTCGTTTTAGACCTTCTGAAGCCTGAGACACTGAAGGAAGCCAGAGCTAGAGAAATATGACCGGTACCAGAAGTCCAAACGAGTTTGTTTGTTTGTTCGTTCATGGGCTGAAATTCCCACGGCTTTTACGTGTATGACCGTTTTTACCCCGCCATTTAGGCAGCCATACGCCGTTTTCGGAGGAAGCATGGATTACAGGATCTTTTTCGTGCGCACTTGGTCTTGTGCTTGCGTGTACACTGACACGGGGGGTGTTCGGACACCGAGGAGAGTCTGCACACAAAGTTGACTCTGAGAAATAAATCTCTCGCCTAACGTGGGGACGAACTCACGCTGACAGCGGCCAACTGGATACAAATCCAGCGCGCTACCGACTGAGCTACATCCCCGCCCCTATCCAAACGAGTTATATAGTGCCTCCCGCTCAATTCCCCAAACCTTTGTACATTTACCTTCGTTTTAGACCCTCTACCTGATTTTCTTAGATTTGTTTGTGCGCTTTGAAAGGTGGAGGGGGGGGGGTGGGGGCTAGGCACCATCAGGCAAAGAAGTTGGGAAGCTGAAGAGTGAGTTTGGTTCAGACAGACAGCGATAATATATGCAGGCGGCTGTAGCCACTTTCATCAAAGATCTTCTGCTGTTATACGCAGAGTGGGAGTAGAAGATCTTTGCTTTCATCCTGAAGTCTGATCGCGGGTCAAATGATATAGCCCTTGCCTTTTTCAAAAGGCCACGGCCGAAGTAACGAGAGAACTCCCTCAAAGAAAAACCCTCAGGACGAATTAATTATCGACCTTAGAAGAATAAGTATAGTTGGTTTCCTTCACGCCGGGAAGAAATAAAAGATACGGATGAAAAGATGGGGGTTAAAAAAAACTAGCCAAAATGTAGAAAGCGGGAAACTGGCCAATGAAAAAGCCAAGGAGCAAGAAAAGAAACGACACAAGAAAAAATGAGTGCAGATGCAAATATCGAGAGAGGAAAAAAAATGCGGGAAATGAAAGATGCAGACAAAGAAATAGCGTTAAAAAAAGGAGTATACAAACTAGGAGCAGGAGGAGGGAATTCGGAACCTGGGGGGTGGGGAGAGAAAGAGAGAGAGAGAGAGAGAGAGAGAGAGAGAGAGAGAGAGAGAGAGAGAGAGAGAGAGAGAGAGAGAGAGAGAGAGAGAGAGAGAAAGAGAGAAAGAGAGAAAGAGAGAAAGAGAGAGAGATTATTTGCAAAAGGATCAACTTAAAAAGGCAGACGTCTTTTATTCCAATTTGCCCACGACAAGGGTGAAAAAGTAACGAACGAATAAATTCGAATGAAACAAGCAAGAAAGGCCAGAAGGAAAGAAAGACCACTAGAAAAACAAACCAATAAAGAGAGAACTTGCACAGCCAACAAAATTGGAGAGAAATAAGTGCACACGCCATTAGCAGTGTGAAGGAAATGAAAACGTTGGCAGTTTTTGCAATAAATTGCTTTTAGAGCTATGCCTTCTTGAGGTTTCTGGTTTAGCCTGTGGCGATGTTTCAGTTTTTGGCCGAAACGAAACGAAACGAGGCATGTTTTTGTATTGCCCGTGTGGTGGCTGACTCGTGTTTGCTGCGCATCAATTCGGTCTGTGGGCGGTATCCCATCGCAACCAAAAAGACAGAACAAAAATGTTTGCCAGACAAACACAAATCGACGACTTTTTGCCACAAAGAAATAAACCACATTTTTTACCCTCCACTTTAATGAAAGCAAGGTACCAAAATGATGACGACCAGGAACAACAGCGCAAAACACTTTGTATCTTGGAAACGTTGTGGTTCTGTGGTTTGAAGTTGAATTAATGGGATCGTCCGTCATTGGAAGATGGGCCAACAGTAATGAAAACAGCTATGATTTATCGGTGCTTACACACACACACACACACACACGCACACGCACACAAACACACACACACACCTGCGCATGCACGCACAATGCACGCACGCGAAAACCCACCCACCCACACACACACACACACACACCATTTCGCTCTAAGCCTCTGTACAAAGTTGTTTTAGAAACTCCATACGATCGAGTAATCCCACTGATGCAACGTGGCTCACTGTCGACTTTACCGTAAGTGGTGAGTGTGTGTGTGTGTGTGTGTGTGTGTGAGTGTGATTGTGTGTGTGTGTGTGTGTGTGAGAGTGTGTGTGTGTGTGTGTGAGTGTGTGTGTGTGTGTGTGTGTGAGTGTGTGTGTGAGTGTGTGTGTGTGTGTGTGTGCTGTGTGTGTGTGTGTGTGTGTGTGTGTGAGTGTGTGTGTGTGTGTGTGTGTGTGTGTGTGTCAGCATTTGAACTCTCTTCTGCTTAAATGGGATCCATGTCCCCAAACAAAGCAAAAAATCAATCCACTCTACTTGATGAAATTCAAACAAAACTTAAGTGAAGTTCAAAGACCATTACGCCATGCATCGCTATCAACCCCTACCCCCCCCCCCCCCCCGGTCCTCTCTCTCAATTCCGAAAACGTGTCATAAAAACAAATCAACTTCAAGAAAAAAGTTTATTTGGCAAGACTAATTTTGTTCAAACCAGGCTCTTGGGGTTCCATGCATGAAACGATGTTTAAGTTGGAAGTAGACTGCTTCTGTGGTAACGTGGCATGAAAAGTGATTCACAGTAATATTAGTGATGTAGGAAGCACCCACTGTGTAAAATAAACAGACATGAGACCAGCAAATGTTCCAAAAGTAGGAAAGTAAGCCGGGGTCCAGGGGCCGCATAGGCCCCGGGTGGGGTCCAGGGGCAACGCCCCGGTGGGGGGTTCAGGGGGGCAAAGCCCCCCTGACGGAAAATGAATGTTAGAATTATAAAGGCCATTTTGGGGCCTCTCTTGATGGCAAAAAATTAGATCATGCCTTTTTAAAAAGCTATAAAAACCACAAGAATAATATGTTTTTGCATTTTAAACAAAAGTGTAATTTATAACAATCACACACACACAAAACTGACTTGAAAACTTTCAGAACCAACACATTTTTTCCACCAAGTCCGTATTTCACCACGCAGTGGCCGTTGTCGCACCACGTGCACACGGCCTGACCGGGAATGGATATCTTGGCGATACTGTCGCCAATGAGCTGGCGCCTTTCTTTCTTGTTGATAATGACAGTCACTTCTTCTGACAGCCAGTTGGCTTTCCATTTGTTTTTCACACTTTGGTCGTCGATCGTAAGAGCTTCCACAGCCGACAAAACAATACGGAATTCAGACGCCATGATGCTACCTTTTTCACCTTCGGCGTGGTCGCAAGGGAAGGTTCGAGTGTTTAATGAATAGTAATCCGTTTAAAGTCAAAATCGATGTGGTAACCTGACACGTCTAGCATTAGCTCAATAGAAAGAAGAGAGCATTGTCCTCACACGGAAGGCCGTCAGTAAGCGACGCTGTGTGACAAAGGTCAGCAAACAAACAGCGGGAGGCTGACATTTGCCCCCGACGGGGGATGACCCAGGACTGACGGGAGGAAAAACGAACTGCTCTCACGCACAACGGCCATTGTTACGGGACTGTGGTCCCTCCTCCCACCTCCCCCCTACTGTTTGAACAGTGCCTGGCAGTCACAACACGGTCACACTAATCAGTGACAACATCATGAGTATGGAGTTCTTCTAAAGTACAGAGAACCCTCCCCTACCCCTGCGATCCCCCGATGTAAGAATACCCCCATATTAAGACCCGTCCCTTGCAAGACCTCAACTCAACTCATGTGTTGAGCCTAGTGCCTTATACCCCTTCGTGTGTATACGCAGAACCAAAACCAAGTGCGCACGGAAAATATCCTGTAATCCATGTCAGAGTTCGGTGGGTTATAGAAACACACAAATACCCAACAGGATTCCCCCCGAAAGCGGCGTATGGCTGCCTAAACGGCGGGGTAAACATGGTTATACACTTAAAAGATCGTGGGAGTTTCAGCCCATGAACAGAGAAGAAGAAGAAGATCCTCATTTGCTCAGACTTTAATTGCCGCTGTGGTCTTCGTGCGACATCGTCTCCTGCAGTGTGAACGGTGGCGCGCTGTCACAACTTGGACACACTAATCACTGACAACTGCACGAGTGTTCAGAGCTTTCAGCTTTAGGAAGTA